>NC_060273.1:12110988-12153376 GCF_021613505.1 Equus quagga | reverse complement strand
CTTAAAGGACGTGCTCCATGGGGGCCAGGCTGTAAGGCTTAAAGGACCATCTCCAAACCAGATATCTGAGTCACTAGAAATCATTCAAACAGAGAGATAGATTAAAGCAAGACTAGCGTGAGAGGAGACAGGAACACGTGTCACGTGATTCACTTTGGGTGGGGTAGGGAAGAGAAGGAAGTCTGAAACAAGGCCGACGAGCCAGCTTTCTTCATTCTCGGTGGACTTCTTGAAGTTTCTTCCAAACCCGACTACACTTCCGACTCCATTTCCATGAATGTGGAGCAGTGTGTCCGTTTCCTATTGAAATGACGTTCAGATGGTAGGGATGGTTATTTCTCCTCTCTGTTCCCTGCAAATGAGCCTGCCCACCAAGGTATGCCTGCAGAGGCCTCCTGGAGCAGTTACCCTCTTCCATTTGGTTTTCTACTTCATTTTTACACTGATGTTTAAAAGTGCAGAATTCCGTCTACTAACATACTTCAAAAAATGTCCCCAGTGCTGTGTTGCGGTTCCTCTCGGCCCCAGGCAAGAAGCTGAGAGAAGTAACGTCTTTCTTGGTCTTAACACAGCTTCTGGAAAACATGACAGAAGTGGTTCGGAAAGGAATTCAGGAAGCTCAGGTTCAGCTGCAGAAGGCCAATGAGGAGCGGCTTCTGGAAGAGGTGAGCCCCGCACTGGCCGCGCAGCGGCGTCGGGCTGGGAGCCGCCTCGCCGAGATGGTCTCAAGCAACGGTTGTGTTTTGCAGGGGGTGTTGCGGCAGATCCCTGTAGTAGGATCCGTGCTGAATTGGTTTTCTCCAGTACAAGCTTCACAGAAGGGAAGAAGTTTTAACTTAACAGCAGGTAGGACTACCCAGCTTCCTCCCAGATCCCATTTGCCTTCATAGCTTTGACCAGACACCACGGGAGCCCACCCACGGGCAGCCTGGTACACCTCCCGTGCCTTATCACCAGTACTGTGCCAGCAGCCTGTCGAGAGATGAGACCTGTCTGCCCCGGACTCGCTCGTCCTCCCTCTCCCACCCCGACGGCTGAAATAGCACGAGAGCAGACACCCGCTGCCCACAGCAGACTCCTCTTCCTGAAAGCCGACGTGAACACATGTTCCCTCAGCTGCTCAGTCTCAAGACAGTGCGTCTCGGGCATTTGGGGTCAGCGTCAGTGTTCCTTGCAGTCCTCGTTAGTGCTCTGCCCAGCAGAGGGCTGCTTTTGAGAGAGAAAGTGGAAAGACTGCAGTCTGTAGCACTGGGCCATTTTAGTTCAGACTGGGCAACCAGCAAGGATTACCAGATGTTGCGATGTGGGGAAGATGGCACCCCGCTCCCGGACTCCTCCCTTCCTGTTCTCCCAGGGGAATCGTTCCCTGACCCTGGCTCCTCCTTACCCCTTCCCCAGGAAATGACGACCACACTGTCACAGGACAGCAGAGAGAGCCTGACTCTTACCCCGCCAAGCCTCAGCCTTGAGCAGAGCGGCACTTGTACCTTGTTGCTAAAGCACATTTCCCCCTTGGGCCCGGCTCCCCGGCACGCTGGGGCCACACTGCCAGGGGCGTGTTTTCATGTGTACACAGGGCACCTGGGGAGACGGGCAGGGCTGGCACTCGTGAACCTTCTCCAGTGCCTGGTGTGCTTCAGCAGCACTGACGTCTCCACCAGTCCACTTGAGGCTGAATGGCTAGAGCAGCTTATTGGAACACGGCTGAGTGGGGGCGTCTCCCAGGGCAGCCTGTGCCAGGAGCTTCCACACAGCCCTCTCCTTCCTTCTCCCGGCAGGCTCTTTGGAGTCCACGGAACACACATATGTCTACAAAGTGCAAGGGACAGGAGTAACACCGCCTCAGACCCCCTCAGGCACTCGCACCAAACAGAGACTTCCAGGTATGTCACATCTCCTTTGAGTTGGTTGACACTGAAGAGACTGCCGTGTTTCTCTTGGGAAACAGGCCTTTGCATCATGCAGCAGTTTCCCCCTTTGGTGTTACCTGCACTTCTTTGTTATCTTCATTCTTTAACCCCAAGTCCTATTTCTCTTCAGTAAGGCTAGCTGTCACCGTCCCTTTACACAGCCGTGTCAGCAGCCTTGGGCTGCAGCCATGGAGAAATAGCTCTGTGGCCCTCCAGCGGGGAAGTTAGGGTGTGGAGGGTGCGCCCCATGTGTGACGGGGCATGTACCCCGCTGAGCTTTCCCCGACGAAGGGGCCGCGTAAGTACCCAGCCTTGGAGCGCATTAGTGTCCTCTCAGCTCCTTTCTCGCCGCATCACTTCAGTGTCTCAGAGCCAGGGGCTCCAGGGCTTTCTGCTAAACGGCTTGTGTCCTTTACCAAGCTTTGAGTGCTGTTCGCGGGTCTTTCTTTAGGCCAGAAGCCTTTTAAAAGGTCCCTCCGTGGGTCAGATGCCCTGAGTGAGACAAGCTCCGTGAGTCATACTGAAGACTTAGAAAAGATGGAGCACCTGTCTGCTGGGCCCGGGCAGGACGCCCCGGAGGCTAACAGTCCTGAGCGACCCCCAGGGGCTCCCACCCCTCAGGAAGCCGAGCAGGCTGGGGCCCTCCAGAACGGGGCCCAGCGCCCCGAAGACGACCGCCCACAGGTAGAAGAACCCGAGAGCCTAAGATAAAAGTGTTTGCTTTGAGACTGTTCAGAAAGTTGTTTCAGGGAAGATGAAGTTATACTGAAAATGTGAACTGTGCCACATGCTAATACAAGAGGAATTACTGTTATTTGTGCTTTACTGGGATTTTTGCACAAATATGTACCTGAAAGCCAGGCTTTCTCTGAGGGCAATTGACTTGTCTCATTTTATGGGTGTGTAGAACAACCGATAACTATTGTTTCTGTCTACGCCACTGTAGTAATACCATTTTCCCCCAAGTTACCAGAAACGCTTTTTATTCACAAAGAACACTTAGAATTTCAAGTGCCTGCCACTTGAAACACTTCCTCTTATCTTTCGAAACATAAGCGTGAGAAGTTCCTAGGTCGCACATGGAGCTTTGGTAAGAAGCTTCTCCAGAACTCCGCGGGCCTCTGCCCTGCCCTGCAGAGGGACACGGCATTCTTGGCCGTGCGTTTAGTTGGCGTTAGTTCGATCAGGTCGCAGTCTGCGGCTGCACTGTGTTTGGCTTAAGGAGAACGGGCTTCGCTGGGACTGTAAATAAGAGTGTCAGAAGCCCTCTGCGGCCATCCCGGCTGCTGTCCCTGGAGACTAAGTAAGGACTGTGTCCATTCCGGCTGTGGCAGGGTCAGCGAGCAAGTGAGAGCGGCAGTGCCTCTGTCCGTGACCTTCCTCTGCCACAAATCCCTCTCCCTTTATATGCTCTGTAGACGAGTTAAAGACGCGCCTGTAAAGAGTCACTGTCAGGGCTCTTCTTGACCATATATATATATATGTATATTTTTAAATACTGGTAAAGCTTTTAAATTGGCACACAAGTACAGACCGTGCTCATTTCTATGTTTAATATCTGAAAACCCGATAGATGCTACTCTTACGAGCCTCCTAGTAAATATGGTGTGGAGCACCTCGTTGAGTTTAAATTCTACACTAAGAATACTTTTGACCTGTTCCACACGGGAGCTCCTGTAGCTTGTTCCACTAGCAGCTCAGCCCTTTGGGTCCAACTCAGAAACAAGAACCAGAAAAGCAACCTTTGTCAGGCTGATCAGGCCAGACTCCTGCTGAAATAACTGGAAGGAAGCCCTTAATTACTGCCTGTTTCTACCTTTCCAGAAGCCCTCATCACTTCACTGACCACAGGGAATGGCCCCGGTGCCTTTTAGTCCAGCAAAGTCAAGCTCCTGGAGACCCTAAGATGGCAGGAATTCACGTGGGGTTTGTGGGCCATAGGACTGAAGCCTTAGTTTATACCACATGAAGCCTATAATGACACTCTGATTTGGTGGGATTTCTGACATCTGGCATTGTTAAAATGCGCTTTTCCTTTTTCTTTTTGGGGGCGGGGTGCAGATGATTAAACACAGTCTTCCCTGTTTATTTGGTGCAATGAAGTATAGCAGATAACATGGGGGAAGGGAGATTATCACCTTTAACAAGATTAATTTTTAACTGTTTTTATATATATTTGGAATTGTTAATTGGTTTTGCTGAAACAGAATTTCACCCTTGAGATACTATTTGAATGTTGGTTTCAATAAAGGTCCTTGAAATTGTTGCCAGTGAGTTCAGTTCCTAAATCTTACCGTTAATCAGGCATGGTGACTTCCTCGTGGATAGCAACTTCAGAAAGATTCAGGTTTCTAAAAATGTACCTTGCACAGTAACACAATTTGGGCATTTATGATGACCTCACTACATCCGACAGAACAGCTTCATCAGAGGCTTTGTGTGACTCTCGGAGATTAAATTGTCTCATGCAGACGATCTGTTTTAGAGAGAACGGTACTGCAGAACCTGCGCTCACAGCCCGCTCTTCTTTCTGAAGCTGTCGTCTCATCCATCCAGAAGGACAGGTATCCGTTCTGGACTGGATGCTTCTAAAATATTTTGGGGTCCAAAAAGAAACCTCTGTGAGCTATATAAATTCTCACTGAATTTTACTGCATTTTAAGTATTGTTTTTTAAACACTCAATTACAGTTTTTCCTTTATTCACTAATTTAGCAGAATTAGAAATATTTACCTAAGTCTGAAATAGCTGCTTATAGAATAGTGAAACAGGCGTCTTCTCTGCCCTTCATGACTAACCAAAAAGCAAAAGCTGGGTGTCAACTTTTTAGTAAAGCAAAAAGTAAACCTAAACAAATGACTTTGCCAAAATAAGATTTTATTTTGAAAGACACTGAGTGAGGGAGACCTAAGACTCAGCGGCTGTAGATTTCAAATTCATGTTCTTTCCAACCCCACCAGTGGTCTCTGTCCTGCCAAAAGGTTGCTTTCTTTGGTCATTCCTATTTTTAGCTTCCTGGAGAGATCTTCTCCCATAAGCCATCTTCATTTTTTTTGTAGAGTAGGGCCTTATTTCCAGGAAACAGTGTGTTGGTTGGAGATGGGTATTTTTTTAAAAACATCAAGGTAGATCTAATATGTTCAACAAAGTGGGGGGGCTCGGCCAGAGGTGAAGTGGAAAGGTTCTGGAAAAACAAGATTGGGGGCATGAGAGAAGGTGACCTCACTCTGTTCCCTACTTTGATAAAGATATCAAACAAAGTCCCTTTGTGTTCCTTAAACATTAATCAGGATGTTCTCAGCTCGCCAAATCAATATATGTAAATTGTCAAGTTACATAAGCAACCAGCTACTCGGGAAATGCGGGAGAGCAGTGGGTTGCTTCCTGCTTCGCCTACACAAATGTCTGTCCAGACACTGCTCGTCCTCAAGTGATGAAGAAGTTGGATGGGGTCTGCCCATGGCATCCTAAAACAGCTACCACCCACTGAAGGAAAAGCAGCTGTCACCTAGGCTGAACCCTTTCCTTACAGATGAGGAAACCAGGTTCCAGAGATTTAAGGCTGACCCCGCCTCTAATTCTCACCTCTAGTATCTGCTTATCATCCTGCTGCAGCCAGAAATCCACGTGTGGGAAAGGCATCCAGGAATACGGTCCTATACGAAGTTGCTCTGTCTTTGCATCGTAAATGCTAATCATCTGAAAGAACATTGCAGGGACGGGATTTAAGGAACGTTATCAGCCTGTCGGGCCCTGCCGTTCATCAGGCTCCAGCGCAGTCTAGTATTTGCGGCCTTTATCTGGATGATAAGCGTCTTCAAAATTTTGTCTCATGATAACAAAAACTACTGACTGAATACTTCCAGTGTGTCTGTGTGCACTTTGTGGGTGACAGACATGATTTTGTTTAGTCCCGACAACAGTCCTGCGGGAAGATGGCATTTCTCCCATTTTGGTTGAAAACCCAAGGCTCAGAGAGGTGGGGCACCTTGCCCATGGTCACATTTCCAGTAAGCCTCAGAGTTGGGCCTCAAACCCAGGAGTGTCAAGTGAGGTCCCTGTCCCTCACTGCTCCATGAAGCTCGGCCTCCTCATCTACACCCCAAGCAGCAGTCACCTTGCAGCTTCAAAGTACACACTGCCTGTTGCCCCATGAAAAGGAAGGAAAAGCCAATTGTAAAAACACTAACATGCCAAATGATCAAGTCTCTGAATGCCCAAATTTGCCAGTGGTAGTTTTCAGCTTAACCTGCAGTGTTCAATATTAGTTACTGAGACTGAAATATTAGCTAAATCAAGGCTATTAGGCTACTTGAGAAATTGCCAAAGGAATCCTAAAAATGTTACAGGGTTGGCAAAACTCGCCACTGAATCCAAACATCATTTTCCAATGAAAATGCCAGCATTTCATAAGTGAGATTTTTTTTGTGGTGCCCTGAATGTGATTTCTGTTTTTTCAGATTTTAAGCATTCTTAAAGGATTCTTTCACCCATTCCTAAATGGCATGTAAGTCTTAGGTTTTTATTTTTTTCTAACTTTTAAAATTAAGACGTTACTTAATTAAAAAGCGCCCTCAGGCAGTCAGACTTTTAAACCGACTCGATCATTCTTTTGGGCTAACCCATTCGTTCCAGCGGAGCGCTCCTCAGTGACCGGCCCAAAGGACCCAGTCTTCCCCGTTCCTGGCTCTCCTTTCTTTATTGGAACTTTATAAGTTCTCACAAAGGAAAAGGGGTTCATTCTCTTTGGATCTGGATGCTGGGGGCTCATGTTACTTCCCCTACAGCTTCAAGACAGAGCACTGGGGTCTTGAGCTTGTGCCCCATAAACATGCATCATTCTTGTATGCAAGGATGTGGTGGTCCCTGATGATTTACAGCTTTCAAGAAGCTGACATAAACTTCTCATTTCTAGAACTTGAGGCTTTGGGATTTGGGGCCCTGGTTTTTTTCCTTAACCATGTTACACAAAGATGATTTCAGACTCACTGGTCCTCCTGTTAAAGCCCGTGCGGCCCGCAGCTCCTCCTCCGGGCCTCGATCTTGGAAGGAGGCTCTGTAAATCTCCGCGGTTTTAATGTTGACAGCTGTGCGGGACGACAGGATGACTTTGAGTCGACAAAAGACAAAAACGGCAAGTTTGCACAGTCTTGCATTTCCACCACCCCATGTAATAGCATATGGCTAAGTCCCCCTTAACGAGAGAAAAGAGTGGAAATGGAACAAAATTACTCATAAGGATCTGTAGCTTCTCCCTCCAGGAAGGGAAAGTGCAGCCTTTGAGCCAAGTATCTCACACATACCAGCTGAGGCCTGAGCTGGACGAGGTGTGGCTGTTCCAGCCCCAGTGCCGCCCCCACTCGGGGAGTACACCATCTCCGCAGGCAGGCACGTGGCAAAGCCTCTGGGCAGCCCTGTGACCACACGCGTCTGCAAATGGCTGGGGCCAGACGGGTGGCCTGTGACTGTGGCCAAGTCTGGTGTTTCTGTTTTAACTTTTACTGTTTCACACGTATACAAAGTTATAGAGACTAAAATAACGAACAGCTGTGTGCCCACCACCCAGCTAAGTAAGTAGATCACAGATGCGGTGGAAGCCCTCTGCAAAGAGCCAGCTTCATCATCTGTATCCTCAGGAGTCTGAGGGGCTGTCACAGGACGGAGGAGGGTTCTGGGTTTTCTCTAGCCTGATAGTTTTACACTTTCCTTTGTAGGATCTTTGTTCTAACCAAAACCTTACTTGGTTC
Source organism: Equus quagga (assembly GCF_021613505.1). Lineage (NCBI taxonomy): Eukaryota > Metazoa > Chordata > Mammalia > Perissodactyla > Equidae > Equus > Equus quagga. The sequence continues at coordinate 12,145,719 of NC_060273.1, read as the reverse complement.
CTTACATGTAAGAAGATTGAAATGCCCCGCTCCAGCCCCCAGAGCACGGGCTGGAGAAAAGCACAGCCGGCCACCTCGGCGGGGCGGAGCGGAGCACCACTGGGGCGGGGAAGCTCCCGTTACCCGTGGCTCTGCCTATGCTTTATATTTACGACCTTGTTTTCTCGTCCCGGTCTTAGGATGTGGACACTTCCTCTGTTTTGTAGATAATGGTTAGCAGGGTCCCCCAGGGAATACCCAGAGGAGCCAGGACTGGAACCTAAGGTTGTGACATCCTGACAGCAGCCGGCTCACTAGTTCCCTGAGCTGGCCTCCAACAGCAACCTGCCTGGGCAGCACGTGGCCGCCTCCAACCCTCAAATAAACGCACTACTTACCAATGCCATAAATTATTGGAAAGTGGTTTTCATTTTCTTCCCGGTCATTTAATTCTGACAAATAAAAAAAAAAATTTAAGATCTAACTTTAAAGAAATGCTAAACAATTGCTTTCCTTTTCTATAACGGAGGCCAAGCAGGAGGCCCCACTGCAAACGGGCACCAATAATCAGAAAACGAAACGGACTGTTTTCCTCTTTCCCTGCCAAGTCCCAGAGCAGTCAGGTTCACACCGAACAAACTGCCACCTGGAGGGTCAGGGCCTCCCGCCATCTACATGCTCGCCAATCTGCCATAGGAGATGTCAATGCCATTTGGGTCTGGTCCCTTCTCCTTCCCAGAGTACAGAGGGGGCGTCTGGAAATCTCAGGGAAGGGAAGATGAGTTGCACTGACAGAGGGTCAGGATCTCAACTGACGCTGAGCAGGATCTGGACGTGGGGAAGGAGGGGAGGGCCATCCCAGCAGAGGGGAAAAGCCGGAACAGAAGTCAGCAAAGCGCCACCAAACTGTCTGCTATGACTGAGGTCCTGTGCGAGGTCCTGCTCTAGGAGGGAGGGCGAAATGGCCTTGAAATCAACAGCTTTGTTTTGGGGAAGATGGCAGCACTTACCTGTCACACATAATGTCACTAAGTGAATATCATCTTCTTGTCTGTCAAATTCACCTACAATTAGAATTGTAAAACTGGATGTCAGAACTCCTTTAATTAGCAGAACATATGCTGACAAGTCAAGAGGGGACGCAGGGACGGAAGCCAGCCTCTCTGTCCCACTGCCCTTTCAGCCACAACCTGGCCCGTCTATCAGAGGCCACATCCGCATGAACGGACACCACGGAGCCTTGCTGGCCAAATGACAGACAGGTTCCCAGCCTCAAGCCCCAAGGAAACTGTGACCAAGGCTTTCCATTCTTCTCTCCATCCTGGGGGGGTTGGGGGACAAACTGACTCATAAGATTTTTACTCTTTTCCTAGGTAACTTTTTTCCTGATTATCAGTCATAAAAGTCAGAGCTCATACCATGTACACAATTTTATATCTTAATTTTCTGTACATACGCATTTTCCCATGTGATTCACACCTCCTCTTAAGTATTATTTTTTAATGGCAGCATAACTATTCCTTCACTAAGGGACATTAGGTTATTTCCTATTGTAAATAATGTCCTACCGCCCATCTTTGGGCATAAACCTCTGTGCACATTTCAGATTATTTTCTTAGAATAGATTCCAAGTGCTATTACTGGGTCAAAGGGTATGAACCTTTTCAAAGACTTAAACCATGATGCCAAATTGTTTTCCCAACAGGTTGCACAAAGTGTATTCCAGTACTGTGTGAAGAGGCCTACCTCACTGCCTTAGGGTTAATTAACACAGAATAATGTTTAAAAAAAACACAAAAAACTTGATAATTTAATCTGGAAAAAATGTTATCAGTGTTTTAATTTTCTGCAGATTAAAACAGACATTTCCACCTGGAGGGTGGTTCTGCTCTTACACAATACAGTGTTGACGGTTTTGAAAGGTGTCAACTGCTCTTTTAAAAAAATCTTGTCCCCATCTCACGAGCCCCTAAACGTCCAGCTCTGTGCTCTGCAGTGTCTATGTGGGATTCCAAGCTGAGTGGGTCACGCAGTTCCAAGCAGGTGTGCCCTCAGGTTTGACTCTAATTGGGATTTTTACCCAAACAAAACTAGTACAGATTTTTATCAAATTTGGGGGGAAAAAGAGTGGACTTACTAAGAAGTTGATGAGTAAGTTTTTGTGACAGCTGCCTGTCGTCGCTGAAGCCTCCCACAAGGTGCACTTCCAGCCTGGCAAAGAGACGGGACAGCGGTGAGAGCCAGCACAGCGCGGCACCGCGCGCACTGGTTTTCCTTAGAATCTTGGTCCTCAGCATCCTGAACTCCACTCTGTGCAGTGCCTCAGGCCTTGCACGTGCCCGGCCCAGACAGAAGACAGTGTGGGGCACCCTGGAGGACATGGGGTGCTGCCGAGGCTGGCCAAGCTTCTGGGGTCCAGGTCCCCAGAAGCAGACGGTGAGAAAGGCTGCTCTGGAGGAACACGACTTCCATCGCACTGTTTACCCGCTCAAAGCAGGCTGCTGCCACACCCTCTCCAATGTCCGCCTCAGGGGAAGTGGGCAGACGACTGGGAGGCTGGCACTGTGACAGGCCTGTCCCGTGGAGGGCCTGAAGTGGACCGCCCAGGGGCTGTCCCCTCCCGTGTCCACCCGCCTTGGCAAGAGAGCAATTAGCATCTTGGGGATGCTACAGCGGGGAACCAGGCCTGTTTCTAGAGCACAAGCTCATCCGCTACACCAGTCTTTCCCAAATCGTGTTCCCCCGAACACGGGCCACACGAGACACAAAGTGTGTTCTTGGAGTCAAACCAGTCGGGCTGTCTTGCCCATGCAGCCCGTCCCCAGGAGCGTCACAGCGCACGCTGGCACAGCAAGGCTCTGAGGGGTCCTGCAGGAGACAGAACCATGCTAACTCTATTCAACGCTGTTCCCCACGTTCATGTGTCTACCAACCCCTGGTCCACAGCGGGGACAGCCGGGATGAGTGCCTGGGGAAGTGCAGCCCCATCTCACACCGCCTTCTCCTGATGGACAAAAACCTTCCTGAGGAGTGAACCAGAATCTTCCGTGTAACCAGCACAGGGTGGGGCATCAAGTGGCCTCATAAGAAACAGCAGATAGCAAGAGCAGCTGTGACTTTGCTCGCCAGTGGGCTGCAGGTTTGTCTTCTGAGTCGCGGGTTTGGCAACCCTTCCAGTGACCAAGTTAGTTCTGTTCTTGAAGACTCTCTCAACCGCGTTCTGAGACTCGCTGGGCCGGTGGCAGGTCCAGCTACGTAATCGGGGCCCAGTGCACGAGGATGCTGTTCTGCGGCTGCACAGGCCGCAAGCCCGTGAGGCTGGCCCCACCTGCACCACAGACCCAGGCAGAAGCAGATTTAAATTTAAAAACTGATCTGTGCTTCTTTTAACCCCTGAGATTCCAAGAATGTGTGTATGACTGGCCTAGATCATTCGCTGGCTGCCTTAGACTTCAAATAAAATGAGAGCAATGCCTGCCACGTCTCCTCAGTGAGGGGACAGGGGAGGGGACAGGTGCGTGGGTCAGACCTGGGGAGCTGGCCTCCCTGTGACTAGCTGCGTGCTCTGGGTCAGCTGGAGCTCGGTGGCAGCGTCTGTGAGATGGAGGTGCTCACACTTCCTGTAACCGGGGCAGGGGCACAGGCTGAGGACGTCACACGCAGGCTCGGGGACAGAACCCGCAGGAACCCCTGCCACGCTGCAGCCCGCTGCCTAGCCAGCCCCAGGCCTCGTCCCCGCCCTGTGCCTCCACGGCCCTTCCCACCATCCGTCCTCCCGCTCTGCTTCCTCGGTGTCCCCTTGCTGTGGCACGGGAAGGCCGTGGGGCAGGTCCTGGGCCCCTACGACAAGTTCTTGCTCACAGGAAGCATTCCCCAAATGAGGGCAGGAATGAATGAACGAGAGAGCGAGTGAAGAGATGCCACATCCGGGGTTTCACAAGCTACATCTGATCCGTGAGCATCAAAGGACGTTACCGAAAACGGACCCCAGGTTCACAGGCGAACCTCCCCCTCCCAGCCCAGCGCTGTGCCCTGCCTGGACCTATCGGCTACTTGCTCGCTCCACACCACTGCCGAGGGGCCGACGCTGGGCCCAGGGCCGACACAGGGGACAAGACGGCCACCGCGGCGGGGGCAGTCCATGCAGCTGTAACCCCCCCCCCACAGCTCCTCCCTCTACACGGCGGTGGAACGTTCCCAACATCTCAAAAGAGAGCAGCGGCGCTCACCTTCCACACTGAGCGTGGTCGGAAAAGGATTTGATGGAGTTCATGATCAAGGGCACCTCGGCTTTGGTGTCGGTTCCGTCACAGTGGGTCAGGCAGGTGGCCCCATTACCTGAAGAACAAGGGTGAAACGACTCAGGTTATTCCTGATGAGAGCGCAGGAAGCAGGCCAAGCCGCCTCCTGTCCATGTGGACTGCCTCTTCTCCGAACGTCCTGTAAGAGGGAAAAACAGCCAAGCCTGCGCTGCCCAGCCAACCCATTCTGACCAGGGCGACAGGGAGGTACCATGCAGACTAGAGAGAAGGAGCGGACTCAGGTTCCGAACTGGACACCAGGCAACTCGAATCGAGGAACGAATGGTCCCAAATGTTGGCTCAGTTTAAGTAATGGTTTCCTTCATCTCTCTCGTCATACCTGTGTGCCTCAGGACCACAATGTGACAAGTGGTGGCATCATCAGAACCCAGAATGGAGATGGAGCCTGTTTAAAAAAGAAATAAAATAAAATATCCAATAGCCTTTGGGGATAATGCCCAATTCACTCCTTCCTAACCTACCATCCTCTGGGGAGGTCACTGCAAGCTCTCTTTGCTGAACATACAGAAGGCCCTGGGGTCCCACTTGCTGAACAGACTGACCTCTCAGAAGTCTGGCTCTTTCCTGTTCAATTAAAAAAAAAATAAAATAGTGATGGAAATTAGTGAGGATCGAGTAACTAGAGAGGTGGAGAGAGCCAAAGTGGGAAACACACACCCGGAGGTCTGAGGCGTGTGCGTTATTGACAGAAATGCTAAAATAAAAAGGCAGGAGTAATGGTCAAGGGGGGACAGTGCAAAGAAAGCAATGACATTCTGGGGTATTTTTTAACCTATAGAAGATTTTAGTACCTATGAAGTAAGATGCAAAAATCCTTTTTCACAGTTCTTTACGAAAGAGTATGCGACTCTTCACAATTCTACAATTGTCAAGAGACTCATTATATGGACTAGTAGAGCATGGGGCTCAGAAACCACATCCCTTCTTTACCTCCTTGAAAGAGGAAGAGGGGTTAAGACCTTCCCCATTCCCGAATCTAGTAATCCTGCTTCTGGAAATCTGTACTGAGGAAATGACCCCAAATGCCTTCATCCCTGCGTTACTAACAATGGCAAACAGCTGGGGGCAACGACAGCAAAGGTAAGTAAATTACGCAGAACCAGCTCACAGCTACCAACATGAAAACGTGAAAACCGAGACATGAAAACCCTGGGAAAATAGTTTTGAAATGGCAACTGGAAAACCAGATACAACAGTATAAAAAAAAACCTTTAAAGCTATAAATACGCTGTCAATGCAATAATGCTAAAATATTGCTACACGGAAGAAAAAAGTCTGGAAGGACATTCGCCAATATAAGCACGGCTGTGTTAGGACAGGGGGACACGGCGATTTGACTGTGGCCGTTGTCATTTCTCCGTTCTCCAAATGTTCTATGATATCATGTTATTAAAGAAAAAAACCAAAAAGGCTCCCTCATAAATCAGCAAATTTATGAAAAGAATAAGTCAATATTAGATGTCAAAATTTTTTCTAATTGAATATTTGTATAAATTCTTATGCAGTAAGCCTGGGGGGAGGAGGGACCTCAGCTGGTTCAATTCTTTAAGGAAAATGGAATTAAACTTTTTTTTTTTTCAAAAATGTCAAATTGATACAACACTAAAATGTGACAATTTCCTTCTTACTGGCAACAACTAAACTTCTCAGCGAACAAATCCTTATCCAAATGTGTAAATACAGAGCATCTATGTATCATCTGGACTGGAGAATATTTTCATAGTCTTCCACAGGCTTCTGACCATTGCTCATGACAGCTCCTAACCTAGGTAAGTGCCTGCTTATTTAATGAAATACAAGAGATGGAGAAAAACAGAATGACCAGCTTGACGAGTTACAGTGTTTCCTTTTAATAAACTTCCAGTAATTGGATGCAAGGCAGCAATAGAATGAAACCAGCCTGTCAGTTTAAGAAATGAACTACAGGAGCCGGCTCCGTGGCCTAGTGGTTGAGTTCAGCATTCTCTGCTTCAGTGGCCCGGGTTCAGTTCCCAGGCGTGGACCTACACCACTTGTCAGCAGCCACACTGTGGTGGCGACCCACATACAAAATAGAGGAAGATTGGCAACAGATGTTAGCTCATGGCCAATCTTCCTCAGCAAAAAATAAAAAGTAAACGAACTAAAGATCAAGTGAACTGCTGTGTCAAATTCCAAGGGCAGGGCAGCTTTGCTTGCCAGAGAGGTCACTGAGAAATAGACGTGGCTGGCCGCTCCAAAACTCAGAACCCCTCGTATCCACGAGCTCAGCGAGCACCAGCTCAATGAGTGCATTTCATTTTCACACAACTTCGCACCTCCCCTTAATTCAAAACAAGATAAGGGAGAACTCAGCATTTCCTCTCTGTTATTCCTCTAATACTTACCTCTTGCTTTGTTCTTTTTTGGGTGGGGGGAGGGAGTAAAGGCAAATTTTTACCGCTCATTTTCACAAGTGGGTCACCACCCCACAGCAAAGCTGCTTGTGAGAAATGAACTATCACTTTCACACCCAAGACCAAAAATCATGTCTTTTTTCCGACACACCTCCCACTACTTCCCAAAGAAACAGAAGCATAAATTATCAGAGGAGAGAATGCCACAAAGCTAAAACAGCTTGTGGCTTTGGTCTTCCACTTTAAGAAATGAAGACAGTTCGGCCAAACGTCTCTGCGGGGGAACACGTCGTCCTGCTTTATAAACTCACATCCCTTCTGAAAGAAAACAGCCCCACTTTTCTCAAGTTTCAATCCTCTCTGCACACTCAGATTCACTATAAAGATTTTTCCCCTCAGCCCTCTCTGCTACCCCTCCTCCTCGGTTCCCAATTCCTATTTAATGGCACCGTCCTCTTAACCAGGGGTCAACAAACTTGCTTCTGAAAAGGGCCAGACAGTAAATATTTGGGGCTCTGCAGGCCGTGTGGTCTCAGCTCTGGTGGCGTCGCAGGAAAGCTGCGCAGACAACACGTAAACAAATGCATGGGGCTGGGTCCCCAAAAAACTTTATTTGCGGGCCACACGGAAATTTGAATTTCACATAACTTCACGTGTCACAAAATATTATTTTGATTTTTTTCCAACCACTTAAAAATGTAAAAACCGTTCTTGGCTCACAGGCTAGCCACAAACCTGGCATGGGGCTGTGGTTCATGGATTGCTGGGTTAGCCAGTCATTTAGCTGTCCCCTCGGGGATGCCCCCGACCCCTGCTGCCAGATTCTGTCAACTCTTCCTTCCAAACAGGAGAGCTAGCACAGAAGCGCCTTGTGCCCCGCAAGCCCAGTGGTGTGGAGGAAATCATTATTAATAGGCACAGCTCTCAAAAGCCAGCCCGCCTCCCCGGTCCCACTTGCGCTGCCTCACTTCAGTCCTTCACTATTTGACACCTAATTCCCACAATACAATTTACGAGAAGATAGAGAGCAAGTCGATGCCGGGTGGGAGGCCGCTGCCTTTCCCTGAGCGACCCTGGGCGGGCTGCTGACCCTCCGTGGAGTCCACTCTGCAGCCCATGGGAGGAGTGACAGAGCGGCTTTGCGGTGGGGGCTGTCTCCGTCCCCCACCGTCCTCCCCGAGGGCTGCCAGCATCACTGCGTCCCAACAGTGACTCTGTTACATCACGTTTCTGCTCAAAAAACCCTTCGGAGTCCAGCAATTTCCCTTGTAGGAATAACGACGGGGGTTTATAAAGACGTAGTTCCACGAATGTTCATAATGGCCAGAGATTATAAATATCCTGCCTGCTTAAAAGCGGGGACGAAGTTACGGGGCTTTCATACTGTGGAACTCTACGGAACCGTTTCACGCGATGTCGCAGGACTGGTCACTGCGCGTCCAGTGACTGGTTAAGAGCAAAGACTCTGGACGGCAGCATCCAAAGGAACATTGTGCAGTGATGGCAATGGTCTGTACCTGCGCCCTCCTACAGGAGCCGCTGGCCACACGTGGCAGCCGAAATGAGCACTTGAAATGCGGCCAGTGCGCCTGAGGAACTGATCTTTAAGTTTTATTTAATTGTAATTATTTTAAATGTAAATAGCCACACGTGGCTAGTGGCTACCGTTTGTGAGCGGTGCAGGTCCCGAGGCAACGGCAGACTGCCAGGGTTCCAACCCACGCTTCCCCACCGGCAGGATGCGGGACCCTGGGCAACTTACTCAACCTCTCTGTGCCTCACCATGCTCATCTGTAAAATGGGAACAGCAATAGCCCCTGCTTCATAGGACTGTGATGCTCGGCAAGTCCCACCGCATTACTCTGATCACTATTGTTGTTATTCTATGCTGGGCAAGCTATGCACAGGCTGATAACTGCCAGTACTCCATACTCACAACACACCGCTACGTGAAGAAGACACACCATAAAAGAGAATATACAGGATGCTATCGTTTCCAAAAGTGTATCATAGACAAAGAAAAACCTCTGTAAGGATATTTACCAAAATATGAAGAGCGGTTGTGGCCACAGATTCTTTTTTCTTCTTTTTGATATTTATATTTTCGATTTTCTTACAAAGGGGACACACTACTTGTTATAGAAAAATAATTAAACCTTTCACTTCTCCCCGAGTGCTTTGTGGTTGACAGATCCATCTAAACCCCTCCGATCTGATCTGACTTCCCTCCTCGCCCTCTCTGTGCCAGGGAAACTGGCCGGTCCACTGGCCCTCGGGGCCCTCCCCCTCCTGCCCATCACAGCCCCTCTAGCTTGCCCAGCGCCCTCTTCCCCTTTTCGAATCTCTCTCCCGCCTCCATCCTTCTGCCCTTGGACCCCTGCAGACCACAGTGACCCCCCACATTCCGGTGACACAAGTGGTCCCCACTACACGCCCTTCTAGGCCACATCTCCCTAATCGGGCCATCCCCACTCTCCCCACACTCCGCGTGCTTGCCAGGGCGACGATCTTTCTAACTTTCTATCACAGAAATTTTCACAGGCATAAAAACGGAGCGTCCCCTAAATCCTTCAGGCAGCTGAAATTTTCTTTCCCTTGCTGAGTCCTCCTCCTGACTTCCCTAGTTAATGGGGCGACAGTGACACAGGACATCCAAGGAAAGTCCTTCGCAGGATGCCTGGGGGCCGCTCAGCGCCCAGCACGAGCAACGTTACTACTGTTTCCTTGCAACGCAAGTTGAGAAGCACGTGGAGCTGTCCCTTTTCCCTGTCGCTACGTCGTCCTCAGCCTTCAGTCATCCTGCTCAGTCCTTTGCGTCACAAATATTGACAGAGCGGACTGCCCCTGGCTCTGAGGACACGGGGCAAAGACACACACCGCGGCGGGCTGCCTTCAGGAGGCATGCATCCCGGGACAGGTGAAGGGGGAATAAACCAAGCAAGGCAAGATAATTACAGACTGTGCAGCCGTGACAGAGGAGATCCCAGTACACCGTCCCTGAGCCCACGGACCCGGCCAGTCCTTCTGCTTCATCTCTGAGCGCGAAGGGGCGTTTTCTCCTCGTGGCACTTTACAGTTTATGGAATGGGAGCCACTCTGGGATGAAAAGCCACCCTCCCTCCCCAGACTGTAAAGGCCCTGACTGCAGAGACAGAGGCCAACAGGTACCCAGCTCCCACTCGGGGCTCCGTGGGCATCCCTTAGATGAATGACTGATCCCCCTTGACCGGATCTGGGGCAAGTGGGAGGTTTGGTCCCCACTTTTTTTTTTTTTACAGTAAGAACTCTTTTCCAAACAGTCTGGGCACACGCAGGGACGAGGGGTTCGGAGATCTATTTGGGGACAGAAGCAGGAAAAGAAAACAAAACCCTGCCATCAGGGCGTGGTCCTCGACCCGGCCCAGCTGGGGAAAAGCAGGGCCCTTGCTTCCGGCTAAAAATAACCCGGGGCCCCAAGCGCCAGGGTGGGGGGGAGACGAGGGACCCGCAAGCATAGCCCTGCCCAACCCTGCCCGAAGCCCACCCTGGACAGCCTCCTGCTTCCTGGGGACCCAAGGACGATGCGGCGTTCACCACGGGGTGGGGATCCCCGCGAGTGCGAGCGAGCAGGGGCGGCCGCCCGGATTTGCCCAAACGGGCCAAGTCCACCTTGGGGGCCGGGACTACCCTGTCTGGGAAGAGGGGGTCCCGGGGTGTCCTCCGGCCGCGGTGCTGTGCGACCTTGGGCAAGTCGCCTAGCCTCTCTGGGCCCCCGTCCCCTCCTCTGCTAGAGAGGGGCCTCGGCAGATGCCCTCTAAGGTCCAAAGAAGGTAAAGCTCCACGGACGCCTCAAGCGAAGGCACAAGTCGGCGGCCGGGGTTCCGGATGCGCCAAGTTTCAAGGCTGTCCCCGGGGAGAGCGGGGGCAGGCGGCGGGGTGAGGAGGGCTCGGGCCCGCCCGGCAGGTCCCCTCGGGCCCGCCTCGAAGCCCCGCCCGGGCCCTGCTCACCTCCAGAGGCGGGTGGGCGCGGACGAGGTCCCCGGCGGACTGCGGCAGCCGCACTCGCCGCCCCTCGACCAGCAGCGGCATCGCGGAGGCGGCCGCCCCGGCAGGCCCAGGGAGGCGGTGGCCTCGCCAGCCCCGGGCCGCCCGCCCGCCGCTCCCGCCCTCGGGCCGCCCCGCCCCGCCGCGGGCGCCGCCGGGAATTGGAGTCCGACGGAGGCGGGGCAGCCCAGACAGGCTGAGGAAATCTAGGGCGGGGCCGCAATCCCCCATGGGAAATGTATTCCAAGTGCGGGGGCGTGGCCCGCTGCCAGCCTCCCCGCGAGGGCCGCTGGGAAATGTAGTCCCAAAAGCGTGGGGATGAAGGGAGGGAGGGCAGCTGCGCCGACCGCGAAAGCCTAGGTGCTCAGCGCCTAGCTCAGTCCGCAGATCCGCCGACCTGGCAGGAGCGCGGGCTCTGGGGTCTGACCGCCTCGGTTCAGAACATGGCTCTACCTTCCCAGTTTTGGAACCTGCTGTGCCGCTCCATAGGTCTGTATCCGATGAATAATAAACGTAAACCGTCTTAAACTGGGAAAATAGAGCCCAAACTTTGCTAGCCCCGCACATTTAGAAATCAATAGCACTTGGTACTGGGCTTCCAGCAGGCACTCAGAGACGGGATGAAAACCCCGGCAGTGAAGATCAGTAAGACAGTCCAGTCCCCACTGAGGACAGGTACCCGGTGCGAGGCTTCCCACCTCGGGGCTCTCTATCCTGCGCCTTGGAAATATACTCAAATAGATCCGACTCCGAGATACATTAGCAAAAAGTAATTCTACAAAAGACATAGTACTGAGATGGGGGAGTGGCCTCACAGAGCAAAACTATTAGAACGCCATCCTCTGAAGTCCACCTCCTCTCACGCTTTTCGACGTCCCGGGGGGATTCCAGGACGCAGCAGGGGTTACGAGCCCGTAAGGAACGACGCCTGGCAGGGGCAGCACTCCGGCCCTTCCTCTTCCCTGAAGCTGGTACCAAAGAGGTCACGTGGCTGAAACGGAAGTTGTCTTTGCCTTGAGAAGACCTTTCCATAAAAGTGCTTCCTGCTTACCTGGCCTTTCTCACAAAGTGGCCAAACAGCTAATAACGGACTTGACACGGGTTTTCACCGAATCCTCACACTCCTAAAGTAGGTATTAGTTATTTCCACTTTACAGCTCAGTTAAAGTGGAGCTCAGAGGGAGGCTAGGCAGCTTGCTCAAGGTCACACAGCCAGTTAGAAAGAGAAGCCAGGTCTGACACCCGTGATACTTTGTAAGTCATTCATCTTTTCACATTTGTGTAAATTAGCCACTTCACATTAAGGAAGACCCGACGACAGCAGACACAAGGATGGACCCTGCAACTCCTACCCCAATTGAAAGTCTGCTTTTCGGTAAGAGGGATAGAAAATCTTTTGTTTTCATATAATTCCCAAGGAGATTTCACAGTTTACGCCCCCCCCCCCATAGATATTCCTTCAAGCCCGTACTTTTTTCTGAGGAAGACTGTTGCTAACATGTTGCCAATCTTTCTCTTTTCGCTTGAGGAAGATTGTCACTGTGTTAACACCTGTGGCCAATCTTCCTCTATTTTATGTGGGATGCCGCCACAGCGTGGCTTAATGAGCAGGATGCCACCACAGCATGGCTTGATGAGCAGAGTGTAGGTCCGTGCCCAGGGTCCGAACCTGTGAACCCCGGCTGCTGAAGCAGAGCGCATGAATCTAACCACTACGCCACTGGGCCAGTAAGCACGTACAGTTTTTTGAAGAAGCGTTTGTTTTCCTTGGCCCAGTTCAAGCTTCAGTCGCTCTCGGCAGGGTGTGATCGAGGAGGGTCCTGACGCCTCATCGCACCTGGAAGCTGTTCTCATCACCAACAAGCAATTCAGTTTCGAGCAGTTGCTATCAACCTGGCAAGGTTTTCGCCTCTTTCGTAGTCAAGTCTCAGCTGCAGTTTTCTGTTGCAATACGGTGCTTTAACACAGTGGATCGGTAAAAACCACACAGAAATCAAAAGGCCATCTATGTGAGAAGCCTCTTTATTGTAACTCCCTTTACTGGCATAAGACCAATAGTTCCAGATTAACCATGTCATTGTTTTATTTTCACAATGGATATTTTTCCCCTCAAATTCCTTTGAAATTAAAGACTTATTTGTAAATACATCCTTCTACATTAAAACTACTTCCCAACCCACAGAGACCCCACTTACCATTAACTCCTATGGACACGTTTTCATTTACTCATTTTATCCAATGTACAACAATCCCACCTTCTTGTCAACAGTTAATAAAACAAAGAACCTAAAGGTTCTAAAATGACTTTTCACCAAGTCAGCAAAAGAAAATCATCAATATCCAAAACTTTTTAATGCAATAAAATTTTGATTTTCAAAAAACATCTTTGCAGACTGAAATTCAACCTCTACATTGCCACCAATATAACCACACAGGAGCATACAAAGTCCTGGGAAAGAGAAAATATTTCATTACAAAATACTTAGGATCAAGAAAATACTGCTTGCCTTTAAATAAAGAATAGGAAAAATGGCATAAATATGTTGAAGGATGTCCATTTTCACGAGTAACAAAAAAGTACCCAAGTAAGGAATGAAGCTAAAATACACATGAGCTTCAAAAGACTCTAGCAGTGCTTGCACAAATGTGATAAAGCGAGGTTGTTTAGACTCCTCTCTGTGTTTGGTTATAAAAATACAAAAAGAGCCTCGCCGCGAGCATTTCACTGGCTGAAATCATGACACGGACAGCCAGCAGACAGAGACGACAGCTGCAGCCTCGGCCTACTATTGCCAGCAAAACCATTCCACCAAATAACCTAAAATTCCCCTCACCTCCCGTTTGGACAAAGCAGTTCTCAAAACGACCAACTGGTTTTAAAAAAGAAAAAACCCAGTGCAGCATTCCACTGCAGACGAGCAGTACCCGCTCTCACAGCACTCTCAGGAGCCTCAGGGGAAAGGCCGTATGCTGTTTTTTACAGAAGTCCAACCCCTTTCTGGGTCAGTGTGAATTACATTCACCTGGAAATTCCACTTGTCTTTTAAATCCATTTTTACACTCACAAGTGATGATTTGTCTGATTTTGTTTCCCTAAATCCTCTCTCTCCTCCCTCCAGGCTTTTACTGGTCTCTGAAGTCCCTGGAGATCTCCTTCAGTGCCAGCTCCGACCTTCAGCATCCAGGACCAGCTCTGGCCATCTCCCCACGATCCTCCAATCTTCTCTGCACTCCACCACTGAAATCCCCACACACATAGACAGTCACAGCACAGGGTAAACAATGTACCCAAAATAAACTCATTCGAAAAACTTTAAATAGTGTCCTAGAGGGTTTTTCACTCAAAAGAAATCATATCAACAAAGTCCAGTGAATATGGCTCTGACAAAAGCCCACGTTAAAAATGCAATCTGTTAAAATAGACTGTTGCCGATAGAAATTTCACAACAACGATGTCAAAAAGCTGTAACACACACAAGAGTATACAGTAAATAAAGAAGCCGAGCCTCTGACATTTATCATCCGCTGTAAAACATTGCACATGATATTCAGTCTTTCCTGTTGTCTGCACAGGAGCAAAAAAGAGAAAGAAACGTCTGTTCAGGCACGAGAGCAGGTCTAAGTTGAAAGGAAGATGCCTGAGGCACGCCCTCGCTCTCGTTCAACACAGCGCTCCAACAGCACGACCCCTGGGCCTGAAGGGCACGACGGGGAGGGAGGTATGCCTCAATCACAGACCCTCGCGATCAGCGGGGACTGGTCCGGCAGGTATAAGACAGGTGGGGAGCCCACACTACTTGACGGACTTCGGAAATGTGTGTCGAAGGAGCTCGGTGTAATCCCAACTTCACCTTTCAAAAAATCATCATCTTCATCTTCCACCGTCTCCTGCATAAAGAACAGAGATTATTAATAAGATCACAAGTGGGGGTTTGAAAACCTTTCAAGAATTCCCTTCCTCAGGAATGTGCTACTTCTGGATGAAGGTGAAGAAATCACCTTAATTTCGAAAGCTCCCTCTGATGCCCACTTCTTTTTATGAGCCACCTACACAATTGCTGATGACACGTTACAACTATTTGTTTAAAGTCTGATTTTTTAAGATTTTAAGATCAAAGAAGGCAGGTAACAAGAAATGTCATTCTTGCTCATGTTATAACCCTTCTATGTAACACAGTGTGAATGAACGAATGAATGTGTGACGCTCCCCAAACGCAAGATATAAAGGAAAACATGAGTTTTCCAATGATTACTTATGAAAAAAGACAGGCACATTAACACTGACATCTATTGTGGAAATAAATGTGCCACAAAGAAATGACAGTGACATTTTTTATTATTGGATTCTGATTTTATTTTTTGGTAATAAATACATTTTTTTTGGTAAAAAACATTTTTTGGAGCTGCCTGAGCTCCGCCTGAAGCGCCCTTGGAGGGTGCGCTAAGGACCCGCATCTTTACCACCAATTCATGGAGATCTACAACATCAACACTAACTTCTGGGACAAGGAAATTTGAGAGAGTTACTTGGTGGTAATGATCCAGCAGTGAAGATCTAAACTTATTGAGCTGATTTTTAACTAACCTTCACTTCCCGAAGTCAGCATGGGTATGTCTGGTTTAAACAATTCACGAAAAAAACTAAAACTCAAGGCCAGCCCTATGGCCTAGTGGTTAAGTTCGGTGCACTCTGCTGAGGCGGCCCGGGTTCAGTTCCCGGGTGTAGACCTACACCACTCATCAGTGACCAAGCTGTAGCAGCAACCTACATACAAACTAGAGGAAGATCAGCACAGATGTTAGCTCAGGGTTAATCTTCCTCAGCAAAAAAAAAACAGAAACAAAAAAACTCCTTTCGTAAGAACGTAATAACCTGAGCTGGGAATTCTGTAAAGACAGAATGAACGCCACGTAGAGGTTTTTAAGTGTAACACTGCATTTACTATTTTACTGTGATCCACAACCACAGAAGAGATTCTTAGGAAGTGTGCTCAGTCACAAATTTACCTTTTTAATGGGTTTCTTAAACTCTTGAAGCTCTTCTGCACTCACGTCTTCCCATATCTGATAAATAGGATCAATGAATTTCTTGGACCTGTCAACAAAGATCACATTTCAAAATCAAGGTAACTCTGCAGCAAAGGTCAGAACATATTTAGCTCTTTTCTCATAAGACCCATTACCCAAAACGAAGAAGTGAAAGCAATGGCTCAAATAAGCATCACAAAATCCACTATGTAAGTCCTGTAATTAAGCGGCTCACTCTTTGTTGTAAGAGTCCATCGCTCATAGTGGTGGACTGTTACACCCACTACTTCTCATCTTTTCATGTTCAAGTGAAATTATTCCTCAACTGTGCAAAGATGACAATGAGTTATAACATGTCCAAATAAAAGCAAAAGTAGATTATTCTGGAGCTTCCTTTTTTATATTCCTACAGCAATTTACTAAAAACAAGTATGGGAAAAAAGACCAATCTGGTTTTAGTCACCCAAGACTTGGGGGATCAGATAATCCCAAACTGCTGTGTTGCTAGTGAGGAAGTGTAATGAGCAAAACCCTATACGAATGCAACACTGAGACTGGGCTGGCGGTTCTTCAGAATTACCCACCCAGATAAACCACTTGGTTTTTGTTTATCCTATGCAACAGTATGGGTGTGGTCTCTAGAGGAAGGAACAAGTCACTTGGCAGAAATTCATGAGCCAAGAAATGGCAGCATCCTTCCCATTCAGGCACCTCTACCCACTTGCCCTTGTATGTTTAAACCAACAGGTTTAAGGAAAAATGAAAAACACTTGGTATCCATCTGGGTTCCCACTGAAGTAAAGATGTGCAAACCCCAGTGCGTCTCGGACGCTCGGGAGCCTCGAACAGGAATTCTCTACTTTCAGCTTGTGAAACATGCAAGATCGTGAGACTCTACTAAACGGCCAGGAAGGGCCACTCATGACAAGGAAATCCTAAACTCCCATCTTGGCAAAAGCAAATACACATCACATTTAAATTCGCCACCGAAAGGCCAAGTGTCTCAGAGCACCCACCTCTTAAGCACACAAGGATCAAAGGGGAAGAAGGTGTCGAGTGGGTTTGTGCAGGTGTGCACCGAGTCCCCTCCAGCTGTGCTCCTGACGACCGGCAGCATCTGGCGATTGTTCCTCTCGATGATGGTGTAGCAGAAGACCAGCTGGTACTTACTGCAGGACAGCAAAACCAACAGGGATGCAGGTGTTAACATGCGGGATTGCTCTGCATGGACGTGCCCGCTCACGGGTGCCAACTACACTGACCACACAGATACAGCCAGACACGACAAGCACAAGGAAAAAGAACATAAAGCAGAAAGTAATGTTTTTAGGGTGGGTAGAGTTCTCTGGGCCTACAATGTACAAGTTCGCTAAGGAGAAAGAAAATGTGGCCATCACTCTAAGAATATGAGCATGAGCTTGGATTAATAGGCTCACTAAAAATGTGTTCAAGGTACAACTCTTTCACTTTGCAAAATCATACAGCTGTCTTTACTTCTTTATTTTCACTGTTTGTAAGAGAATTAGTGGGTTAGTGAAAAGGATTTACTGAGAGAGAACAGTGGCTGTTGATGGAGAGACAGCTGCTGGAATGAGGACTGCACTGCGGGAGGGACAAGGGGCTGACTGAGTCACGGTCTCAGCAAACGGTACAGAAAGCAACAGGCATAGTGAGTGAAGAGTTAAACAGACAGAAGAACTCATAGCAAAAAACAGCAGGATCATGCTATCATTTTTCTGGTGGTTACGTCCCTCCATATGACTTAATGACCTTAAAAATCATTCACGGGACCGCTTCTTTGAGACGAGGATGTAGCTCACTTCTGCCGACTCTCTACCTTCCACCCTCCCTCCCATAGTATTCCTGCAGCGATTTATTCTCAGGGTCTCAGGTCACTATTGCCATTTTAAGCAACATATGTCTCTCTTTGTTCCATTAGCCAAGGATCACATTTGACTCCTTACTCCTGCCAGGAGGGTAAACTGGCAAAACCAAACTGGAGAACAGTTTGCACTATCTGCCAAAATTGAAGGGCTGCATCTCCCACGACCCAGCAACAGCACTTCTGGGTATGTCACAAGGAGCATGTGCCTGTACACACACCAGGACACACATACGACAATGTTCCCACTACTGAAAAACTATCACAGCTTCAATCCCAAAAAAGAATAGACCAAAAAAAAAAAAAGAAATTAAACATTGCATGGCAGTTAAAATCAAAATCCAGCTGTATGAGTCAGTACAACTTTCGTAACCATTAAATAAGCAAAAGCAGCAGCTACAGAATGATACAGGAATTCCCTGGCACAGACTTGACTTCCATCTCTTGCTCCGAGCCTCAGATCTTACTGCTGACCTCCGCTGCTACACCAACCGCAAACCTACAGCCTCTCTGACCATTCTGCCCATCAGCTGCAGCCCTCTTCTCCCGCCCCAAGGATATTTCAGGGGCTGGCCCCGTGGCCGAGTGGTTAAGTTCGCGCGCTCCACTGCAGGCGGCCCAGTGTTTCGTTGGTTCGAATCCTGGGCGCAGACATGGCACTGCTCATCAAACCACGCTGAGGCAGCGTCCCACATGCCACAACTAGAAGGACCCACAATGAAGAATATACAACTATGTACTGGGGGGGCTTTGGGGAGAAAAAGGAAAAAAATAAAATCTTTAAAAAAAAAACCCAAATATTATAAAGAATATTCCAGGGGGCAGCGGTCTCTTCTTTGCTTTATCCATCCTTTGTCTTCCAGCTGCTTCCTAACCGCCAGCAATGTGCTGGAACCTTCCACTCACTAAATGCTGTAACTTGTTGATTCCTTTTCTTAAATCTTCATTATCATTTTTGAGATCTCAAGAGAGATCGACTACCTTGAACTAGATGCCCAGCAAAGGAAAAATAAGGTTGCTGAATGAGAGCAACAAGCCGTCTAAAGAGAACTGAGGAATAAAAAAGGAATTCTTTTTGTCATCTAATAGAACAGACTTATGTGTTGAAGATTTTAAGCTATGACCCTACCCTGAATATCCTGATTAAATGCCCAAGTTCTCCAATTCATTTTCTACATGAGACAGAATCAGCAAACGCCTACGAAGGAGCCAGACTGCCTGCATTCAAATCCTAGCTCCGCCAGTCTAGCTATGACCTCACACAAGTCATTTAATCTCTCTGGGCCTCCATCTCCTCATTGATACACAGGGGTTAATAATACAGTCAGAAGATTGTGTGAAGACTGAGTCTGACGTAAAGTGCTGGGAGCAGCGCCAGGACACGGCAAACAGCGTGCATCTGCGGCAGTTCCGAGGTCTGAGCTCACACAGTCCTTCATGAGACCAGTCTCCTATTGCTGGATGTTACCTCATGCCCGGTCTATTTTTATTACTATTACAGGAGTCACCCTGATAAACATTTTGGTTTGTACCTCTCAGCTTACTAGCTGCCTTACTTAATTTCAATGTCCCCAGGCCTCCCTCTTGGGATGAAAAGTAACAGCAATTTCCGGTGTCACCAAAGGATAAAATCAACAGCTTCATGCAGTGTTTCCTGCAAGTACTGAGTTATTTGTTTTTAAGCATTTTATTG
The DNA here is from genome assembly GCF_021613505.1 of Equus quagga. Classification (NCBI taxonomy): domain Eukaryota; kingdom Metazoa; phylum Chordata; class Mammalia; order Perissodactyla; family Equidae; genus Equus; species Equus quagga. The sequence goes on along the minus strand of NC_060273.1, from coordinate 12,126,417 downwards.
TTGTTTATTTTCTTGATTAATATTACAGAAATTTAATGGAATTCTACAATACTAACATTAACATAAATTTACTTTTAAATAACTTCCATCAATAAAGCACAAATAACCTACCTTGTGATTGCGGCGAAAAAGTTAACTACGGAGGGCAGGCAAATCTTCAGAGGATTTAGCTGACTCATTACTATGCGTTCAAAATTCAGACTTTGAAGATACCGCAAACCTTTGATTAAAAAACAAAGGACTTTTAAAATGTACAAACGTAACAGCCTAAGATCTCTTTTTAAAGCACAGATTATTTCACTCATTAAAAAAGATTTTAAAAAGTTATTTGCAGAAATGCTTTAAATGAGTAGGTGGTCACACAACGTAGAGCCAGAAGAATGTCACTTAGCCGCATTCGTTTATGACTAAGCCAGCTTTTCTAAAGACAACAGTTTTTCCTCCTTAAAGACCAGGAAGTAAGTGCACACTCCTAGTGGGCTATAAGCTTGGGTAGGAATTTGGAATTCAGATACACGTAAGCTCAGCATATGCTAAATTTACAGAGAAGAACCAAGGCCATATGATCTGACTTCAGCTAAGGCTCATGAAATCATTATCAAGAAGCTCAGGCAACAGAGGGAGCGCCCGTTCCCTAGAGGCAGGAACTGTATGGTGTGGAGTGTCACCCTCCTGAATTCCAAATATATATTCGTGCTATGCACGTCTATATGCAAGGAACACTTGCACGTCTTAAATGATCAGTGAAGTCGAGCATCTTTGTCAAGTGCACGTTAGTTGTTTGTATTTCACTTTTTTTACAAGGAAACTATAGGGGTAGAAGGAAAAATTAGACACAACTGTCCTGAAACTAATAAATATAATTCTCTCCTGTATTAGTAAAAGACACCATACTTATTTTAAGAGGAAAGCAGAATAATTTGTTTTTAAATATATTTTCTTAAAAGGAGATTCTCTGATGTGCATTTTGATAAACGTGACTAAAAATGGGATGCTTACAAGAAACGTATCCTCTTTAAACAAGCAAGACTCTTACCCTTCATTTATACAAAGAACAGCAGAGACTTTACTTATCTTGTGATGAGACCCTGTCCTACCACCAGTGCATACAACTAATTTTAAGCCCCACATCTTTCTAGAAATATATGGGATACAGTAAATACATATATTGCAACATATACAAATTTCAGTGTAGAGGTGTGCTGATTTTGACCCTGAGAAGACACTAGGCAGTGTCTGGAGACAGTTTTAGTTGTCACAACAGAGGGTGGGGAGAGGGTAAGGGATGCTGCTAACCATCCTTCAATGCACAGAACAGCCCCCCAAACAAAGGATTATCCAGCCCAAAATGTCAGTGCAGAGGTTGAGAACACTGGTTCAGAGGAAATAGCCTTTGAATTATTTCATGAAAATTTGAATTATTCATGAAAATAAACAATTTAAATTGACTTAACTGAGGCTGTTCTTGGGGATTATCTTCAACTAAAATACACTAACCTAATAAACAAGCTTCCTTTGGTAGATGTAAATTATAAACAACTCCGCGAAACTAGCAAAACTGAAAACCAGTAAATAAACCCAAGACTTTAGAGAAAGGAGCTAAGTGTTAGGATCACAAGCTCTAGAGTCATCCTCACCTGGCTTCAGTCTCTAATCTTGCCAACAAATTACTTCCCGGTGCTTTGGTATCATCTGTAAAGTGGGAATGACACCTGCCCTCACCAGGCTCTTCCAAGGACAAGAAAGGGCACACAGGGAGCTCTGAGCACAGACGGCGCTGGCACCACACAGTGCTCAGCCACACCTCTGAAGAGCACCTTCACACTTTCAAATGCCACCCTTCCAAGCGGAGGCTCTCAAAGTCCAATCCAGCAAGGTTAAATAGGAGGCTCGGGGGGTTTTTAGGGGACTATGACCTGCTTGAAAGTATTTGTAAGTTTGAGTGCACGTGCAGTTTTCTGAATCCATAGTTTTCATCAAATTCTCAAAAAGGTAATGAGTCTCCATTCTAAAGGGTAACCTGTACTCAAGGAAAATCCAGTTCACACGCACCAACCCCACATCACTGACCTTCCTTCAGGTTTCCACTTAAAAGCTGCTTGTGCCTAAACACAAAAGTGTAGAACACAGCTTGGCAGGCTGAATAAAATGGTCCGTGGAGAGCGACATCACAAAACGCCTTTGTTCCCGAATCCTGGTTATTAAGGTATATGTGCAGCCAGTTAACCAAAAGATCTAGGCATGACTTTACCGTGCTAGAGGAAAGAAAAATTCAAGTCAATTTTACTTGCTTCATAAAAAATTAGAGTGACAAAAACACACAACTGCCTCTCACTACAAATGAGGCAAAGTCAGTCCACAGGCTTCTTTATATATTACCCGTGGGCACAGAGCGGAAGCAAAGCGAGGAAGGAAAGAGACGGGCGGGTGGGCAGACAGCCTACCAATGACAGAGTGGGGCACACAGGCCTTCTAGGAACAGGTGGCCCCCAAGAATGCCTGAAGTCCCAAGGGATGAAGGACAGTTTCTCCTCCTCAGCTTCTCTGATGGCCTCCCAGCCCTCTCAGGGGGATATGACCAAAGAACAAGGCACCAAGACCCCACAAGAGAAGACGGTCTGGCTGACTTCATTCCTAAGGGGATCTGATGAAGTCCTGCGGTCAGCCATTTAGGACAGAACCGCCAGACAGCTTTTAGTTGCTGGGGAAGGGTTTTTAACAGATCCTTGCCCAAAGAGATCTTCATGGATCACGAAGAAATAGGCCCAGAGCTGGCCTCCTAGACAGATCTTTCTATTACCTTTAAAAGGGTTTTTCTTCAGCTTTAACAGATACAATTGATTCAGAATGCAAATGAAAAATGACAAACCTATAAAAAGAACCAAAAGAGTATACAACACTACACTATCCACGAAGACAAACAGATCTTCATGTTCAAGTGCAACTAAACAGAAGACAAAAGCTTTGCCTGTGAGGTCTTCTATCTAAAAAGGGAGACGTATTATTCTGAAATTGCCTCTTGGAAATATAAACATCTTGCACAGGGTAGGGGAACAGATTTTTTTCACTTTAAAGACAGACCAAAAAAATGAGGCAGATACTTCTCTGACTTGAGACAATGCTATAATCTTTTTAAAGCAAGATATGAAAAAGCACTTGAAAAATTAGGTTACTTACATAAGAGGAACAAATTTAGCTCTTGCCAAAAAGCTTCCAATATAATTTCCAGCAGCTTGCCTGATGATGGCAGGATTATTTGGATCTTGCAATTTTTTCCAGAGATGTTCCAAAAACGCTTCTGCAAATCCCTATAAAAAGAGAAGGTGTCGGTCTGATCTTTTTTAATGCTTAAGATATCCTGGCTACCAGAATCCTCCTAAGATTTTAACCCACCAATATGGGAAAGTTCTAGTATCTTAGTTCTCCTGCTAGATAAATAATGAATACAGTTATCCTGGTTCTTATTTTTAAAATACCTTGAGACGATAATATTAAAAACAAAAGGTGGGGGCCGGCCCAGTGGCGCAGCAGTTAAGTTCGCACGTTCTGCTTCAGTGGCCCAGGGTTCGAAGGTTTGGATCCTGGGTGTGGACATGGCACCACTTGGCAAGCCATGCTGTGGCAGGCATCCCACATACAAAGTGGGGGAGGTTGGGCATGGATGTTAGCTCAGGGCTAATCTTCCTCAAAAATAAAAATAAAAAAACAAACAAAAGGCATCCCCCACGGTTAAATAATCCGATGGATGCTGAAACTAGCAGAGCATCAAAACCACGCCCACAAACACAGGAGGCTCGTGACAGGGCTTTGGAACCCCTATTTTAAAAGCTCTGCAAGTGATTCCGAGGCTGAGCCAGAACCGGAAACCAGTGATAATCCACTCACACGGGAACCCCTTCTGCAGCCCCTCTGAGTGCAAAGTGTCCTTCCAGTCCTTGACTGCACGTATTGAGCTTAACCAGAAACAGAAATAGAGATTAAAGCATGGGTGGTGTTTGACTAATTGTGCTAAGCATGGAAAACCGACTAGGCTTTTAACGAAGGACACAACCTCCAACTTCTCAAAGAAGCTCTTTTCCAAAGCTGGTCACACACACTTTGGGGCAGACGGAGTCTAACCTTCTTACCCACGAGCAACACACGCCTGACTGTTCTAGAAATCATCGCAAAGGAGAAGAGTCTTCTGCATTTTTTTTTCTTTCAAAATAGAAAGCCAAAGCCTAAAGTTTTAAAACTCTGGATTAAAAAGTTGGTTTGGGCTACTTAGGATCAACTGAGAGAAAATAAAGGAAATAAACAGTTAACTATCCCATAGGAGATTTTAAGACAAAGGCCTGAATTAAAGGGAAGGGCACCACCTAGCGGACCAAACGCAGGATGACGTTCTCAGAGCGCCTGGCTGAGCCCACGGGCAGCAGCAATGGGCACTGCTCCTTCCACCAGTTGAGAAGGACACGCATTTCATTAGGGGCACTAGTAAAACGAGCTCAAGAAAAAGAAAGACCTCCTGGTCTCCCTGATATACTCTCCCCGCTCCCAGTTTTTAAGGGAAAGTTGTGGGCAAGAACGAAATGGGCTAAGCTAACGTTAACGACATACTCACCAGTTTAAAGCTACAGAGGTAAAACATGAAAAACTGTACGTGGCAGGAGGCGTGGGTGGGCAAGAGGAGTTTGTCAAAAATGGTTATGAGATCTCGATATAAATCCTTTGTTTTGTTGTTATCAATCTTACCTACAGAGAAAATGTGGCACTTCAGTTTTATAAATACATTATTTTTAAGCTACCAGTTTCATTTACCAAATTCTTAAAAAGAAAAATACCATTAAGAAACGACATCCTCCATTGAGATAGGATTAAATGTCATTTTCATTTTGCAGAGATCTTACTTTTTAAGTATAATAATCCAGCACTGGCCAGGACGCAGGCCCTCACCTGTAATGCCATAAACAGGAACTCTTCTAAAGGACAATTTTATAATTCACGCAGCAGAAGCCCTTTGATCCACTAATTCTACTGCTAGGAATTTACCACAAGGAAATAACTGAAGATGAGTGCACAAGGATGTTCATTACATTGCCATTTATAATGGCAAAAAAAGGGAGGAAAAAAATGAGACCAGTTAAATCCATATGATCAATAACAACTATTTTAGAAGAAAAGCAAATGGTAGGAGAAAATGTTCACAATAGGTGAAGGGGGAAGAATATGAAACACTACGCATAGTGTGACCCCCAAGTCCACTGAAAACCATACTCACACAGTAATACTAACAGAAAAGAAAAAACATATCAAAATGCTAATAATGATTTGCTGAAGAGGAGGAATGTGGCCATTTCAACTGTCTTTTTTATCCTTTCCTGTAATTTCCAAATTTTCTCTAATCAACATGTAGTGTTTTTATAACAGCAAAAAAGTTAAAATAGTAACACAGTCAACTCAGAATTAAGTTCTATTATTCTGAATGGCTGAGTTCCATTTTTAAATCTTAGCAATGTGAATGGAAAAAAATCTGTGTTTTCATGGCAAAGCCTCTAGACCGGAAGTCCCATGAGGGCAGCACGTCAATCTGTTCACTACAGTACCAAGACTTGGCACAACCACAGGACCAAGCCCTTCTAAAGTCAGTAACAACACCCAGCACCATGTCAACGTCTACTACGCCTTCTTCAATGTCTTGAACAACTTGAGCGTCATTTGATCTCCGGCTAAAACTGGCCAAACTCCACCAACAACTGAACCTGAATCCCAGTCCCGCCATTTCCGAGCTGCCACATGGGCAAGTAACTTGATCTCTCCAAACCTTTTTTTCCTTCGACCCAAAGTAGTGATTTTTACAGGGTTTCTCTCAGTACTAGATGATGTATGAAAATGCCCAGCACAGTCAGGTGCACTGTGGTGTTCAACAAACAGAAGCCACAGTGACGCTTATAGAGCGTTACCATCTACATAGCAGACATCCTTGATGTAGGACAGAAGCAGAGACAGCAGGATGTCCAGGCGCTCGGCTACAGGATGCACCATCTGATCAAGCCTTTCAGGATCAGCCTTTGTTTCATGCTCAGCTTCTTCGTCTTCATCCTTTGAAGACAAAAGTAAAAACTGACATTAAAAATTTAGTAAAAGGAGTTTGGTGGGAAAACTCTCAGAGGTAATTATTTCCTTTAAAAGATAAAACAAAGAGAATACACAGATGCCTTTCCAGGCAGGGGCCTCAACCAAAGGTGTGAATCAGAAGCACCTGTGGAGTTCAAAGCAGAGACTGAGAGCCCCAGCCTCGGGTTCCCATTCTGATCCCCTTAGAGGGTGGTGGGCACTGTTGGTGCCAGGCCCCCCTGGCCAGGACAGGGTACCCATCCCCAGCTGCTGTGTCGGCTCCCAACAGCTCACAGCTGCCCCTCTCGTCCAGAGCACTGCCCTCAGCAGAACAGGAGCCAGAACTGCCCCTGCATTCCAACCAGCCCCAACCCCCAGAACCAATGACTGACTAACAAGGCGTCACAAGAGGCCACCTCCCTGGGCTCAAGCTGGGACCGACTCCAACTCACGGCGCAACTGATGCTCCAGAGTCCCTGGTAGGATCAGGCCGTAGCTACTTTCCAACTGACACCAAACTCCCGCTTAGTCCTTCCCCTGCCCGTTCCTGCTTCCTCACACCCTCTGTCTCAAGGGCACCTGGATTTCCATCTTGGGCTCTCCTCCCAGGGAACCCAACTTAAGACATGGCCCCGGGTAGAGAAATACTGCGTTAAGGTATACAACTTGTAAAATACAGAAACTAAACTGGTATGGTCTCCTATTTGTCACTCCCTCACACACAATATGTGGTTTACGAAAACATCTTAACTTCTAAGAATAAAAGTGAAACATACTTCACCGAACCCAAATTCAAAGCCTTGGAAATAAACCAACTCTACTAGGCAGAAAGGAACAAAGCAGCAAACTACTCAGTTAAGAAATCATTTCAGATTTGCTGAACTATTTTAACCCAAAGCTTTGAAAAAGATGAGAAGTCATTAGCTGTCTCTTCCACCCTCTGCATATGTTGATGTCTGTTTTCAGTAATAAATGCTGACCATGTTAAACAGTCCTTCTGTGGCATCTGTCCCACTACCAGTTTGAGCTGCTGTTTCCTCAGCATCTTCAATATCCTGCCGGGATGCATTCACCTACATTATAACAAAGAGAAAAAAAAGAATAAAAGCATTTAAAATACTACTATGCTATTTGGGGACTGGAAATTCATCTGATAAACAAACTTTAAAGGTGTCCAGATTAGCGACCTATATAGCACCATAACACAATACACGATTATAGTGCAAACCTTAAATTGATTTGAGTTATGAAGGAATTTACAAGATTTTTTTTTTCCTGGTGAGGAAGATTGGCCCTGAGCTAACATCTGTTGCCAATCTTCCTCTTTTTGCTTGAGGAAGATTGTTGCTGACCGAACATCTGTACCAATCTTCCTCTATTGTATGTGGGATGCTGCCACAGCATGTCTTGATGAGTGGTACATACGTCTGTGCCCAGAATTCAAACTGGCGAATGCTGGGCCGCCGAAGTGGAGTGCATGAACTTAACCACTACGCCACCAGGCTGGCCCATAAAAGATTATTATTTAAGCCCCTTTTACTACATACTTACATAAAATCTGTAAGAACTGTGATAGTTTCAACAAATTGAACATTTATTCCATCTCTTACTACGCACAAGACACTCACATACATGTTGTATAAGAAGCATATCATCAATGAACTGAGCAGAAAAAAGATGAAGTGCAAGCCCTATTTGAATTATTGAATATTTATTTTAGTATATAATGCTTTGAAAATCTTTAACATACTATTCACATCATGTCTTTCTTACTATCAGTGCATGACCTTCCTTCTAAACGTACTCTAACATGTTCCTTAAGTATGTATCAGAGAAAGATTGTACAAAGATTACGTATGCAGTTGGCCAGCGGTGTAGCTCCAAGTGAGCCATGTGCCAGCCTGCCCAACCTCCAGCTCCTCCTCGGCCTGCCTCACTGCATCCTTCTCCCCTACAGCACGTCACTGCTCTCCACCATCAACTCACATCTCCTCAGTCCACACACCTCAAGCTACCCCAATCCTAAAACATGCCTCTCACCTTATCCCCTCTTTACAACACCAACCCTCACCGAGGTCTCTAACAGCCCCACTTCCTAACCATCCATGCTCTCCTGAAACGCAGTCTCCCCCCTACAGTGACACGATAACAGACTACCTCCTAATCATCAAATGCAAGTGCTTTTGCTCTGCTCAGCCTCCTTAAAGACATCAGCAATATCTCATGCTGCTGACCAAACCCTTCCTTCTTCCAGATCCTCCCTGGGTATCCACACTCGTGGTTTTCCTCCGACTTGCGAATGCACTTCCTCTCCTGTCCTAAACTGCATCATTCCACAGGTTTGGTCTCAGTCCCCCACCTGCAGCTACAGCTGCATGGTATTTGCCATCTGGCTCCCCACCTGCACCTCAATCTGTCCAAAACGGAACTCATCTTCCAACTTCCTCCTCACTTTTCTTATTGTGGTTAACGGCAACACCAAGATTCTATTCCACAGGCAGCTACCTTTGAAAGACTCCTTTCCTCTACCCCCTACTTCTCCACTTCCAACCCAGTCTCAAGGACCAGTTCACCCTTTCTCCACACTGTCACTAGGAGCCACCACTTTCTTTCGCTCCCACTGCACCTTGTTGCAGGCCTCTTTAGAAAAAGGTATAAAGAATCTCAACACCACTTCCTTAGGAAGGCCTTCCTGACTCCGGTCTGCATCAGATTTCCTAGCTTATTATAATGCATGTGTTTCCATTCACAGCATTCACCAAAATGTAAACACACTTTCACATTTGTATGACTATCTACTTAACGCTTTGTTCCCCAACCACAAGGGATGGGACTATCTATAACCCCCAGCATGTCAATGGAGTTCAAGAAATCTTTAAAGAAATAAACGAAAGGTGGAATTGTGGATTCTTTTCCATTGCTGCTATTATTGCACATACTATGATAACTAAAATACTTAATAAATGAAAATCAAGGAGAAAACCAGATTATTAAATACTTACATCCAACTTGAGTAGCTTTTCAATAACAAGTTCTAGAATTTCATGCCTCAAGTTTGGAAAATACACACTAATTCTTAGTAAGTTATGAACATAACATTCCTAAAACATAAAAAGATAAACATTTCAACAGAGAATAAATGTTTCATAATTATGTAAGCAAGACCTCAATTACACAATCTTTAGTTCAATTATTTAAATAGAAAAAACAGACTATTCAGCAACATAAAAACTATACTGTTCCTATATCCATACAATGTTTGGTATAATTATTCTAATTACCTCCAGTAAACTAAATTTGTAAGTTGCATACTTCTTTAGTGTTTTCTTTAAACAGGTTTGTTGAGATCTAATTCATATAAAATCTACCCATTGGAAGTGTACAGGTTAATGGTTTTTAGCACAGTCACAAAGCTGTGCAACCATCACCATGATCAATTTTAGAACATTTTTATCACCCTAAACTCTGTATCTTTTAGTAGTGTACCTCCCCCTACCCTAGATAATCACTAGTCTACTTTCTGTCTCTATGAATTTGCCTACTGTAGACATTTCATGTAAGTGGAATCTTCTAATATGTGGCATTTTAGCATAATCTTTTCAAGGTTCATTCATGTTGTGGCAAAGTAAACCATTCCTTTTCATTGCTGAACAATGGTCCACTGCACAGACATACCACATTTTGTTCATTCATCAGCCAACAAACATTTGGCTGTTTCCATACTTTGGCTGTTATGAATAAGGCTGTTTTGAACACTTAAGTAAAAGTTTTTGTGTGGACGTGTTTCCATTTCTCTCGGGTATATACCCAGCAGTAGAAATGCTAGGTCATGGGGCAACTCTATGTTTAACCTTTTTGAAGACCTGCCAGACTGTTTTCCAAAGCGCTGCACCATTTACGAGTTTACATGCTCACTAGCAACATACAAGGATTCTGATTTCTCCGTGTCCTCAGCACCACTTGTTACTGTCTCTTTGAGTACAGCCATCCCAGTGGGTGTAAGCGCAATCTCACTATGCTTTGGCCTTGCATTTCCCTGAGGGCTAATGATGTTGAGCTTTTCACATGCTCACTGGCCATCTGTGTATCTATTTTGAAGAAATACCTATTCAGATCCTTTGCCCACTTTTAAATTGGGTTATTTACCTTTCTATTATCGAGTTACTAAGAGTTCTTTATATATTATAGATACAATCCTTTATCCAATATGATTTATAAATATTTTCTCCCATTATTTGAGTTATCTTTTCACTTTCTTGAAGGTGTCCTAGGAAGCACAACAGTCTTTAACTTTTATGAAGTCCAATTTATCTATTTCTTCTATGGCTGTTTGTGCTTCGTGTGTCATATCTACAAACTGTTGCCTAATTTCAAGTCACAAAAATTTTCAACTATGTTTTAAGAGGTTTTTTTTTTCAGCTCTTACATTTCGGCCTTTTATCACTTGAGTTTATTTTTGTATGTGGTGTGAGGAAGGGCTCTATTTCATTCTGCTTTGTTTTGTTTTCTGTGAGGAAGATTAGCCCTGAGTTAACATCTGTTGCCAACCTTCCTCTTTTTGCTTGAGGAAGACTGTTGCTGAGCTAACATCTGTGCCAATCTTCCTCTATTTTGTATTGGACACCACCACAGTGTGGCTTGACAAGCGGCACTAGGTTCGCACCTGGGATCCGAACCTATAAACCCTACCCCAAGGCTGCCGAAGCAGAGCATGCAAACTTAACCACTATGCCACTGGGCCAGGCCCCCTATTTCATTCTTTGCAAGTAGATATCCACTTGTACCACAATCATTTGTTGAAAACACCATTCTTTTCCCCATTAAATCATCTTGTACAACTGGGGTTTTTTATATTGATCTTACATCCTGTAACTATGGTGAACTCGTTTATTAGTTTTCGTGGATTCCTTGGGATTTTTCTGTATGTAAGATTATGTCATCTGCAAGGAGAGAGAGTTTTATTTCTTCCTTTCCAATCTGATTACCTTTTCTGTTTCTTGCCTAACTGCCCTGGCTAGAACCTCTAGTACAACACTAAACAAAAGCCGCAAAAGCAGATATCCTGTGCTGTTCCTTATGTTGGGGGAAGACTTTCAGTCTTTCACCACTGAGTCTGCTGTCAGCTGCGAGTTTCTCACAGATGCCCTTTAACAGGCTGAGAAAGTCCCCTTCTGTTTTTGTCATGAAAAGGTTTTGGTGTTTGTCAAACGCTTTTTCTAAATCTATTGAGACGACTGTGTGGTTTTGTCATTTATTCTATTACATGGTACATTATCTTAATTGATTTTCAGGTATTAAAGCAACCTTGCATTCCTAGGATACACTTCACCTGGTCATGGTGCATAATTCTTTTTATCTGTTGCTAGATTGAGTTTTCAGGCATTTTGCTGAGGATTTCTGCGCTCATATTAATATAAGAGATAACATGGTTTATAACATCCCACTTGAAGCAGACTATCACAAACACTGGAAAACATTAACTCCTTATTTAATACTTGCAATACCTTACTTAGGAAAAAACAATCTATACTTAGAAGGGAACCAGTATTAATTAACAAAAACTACACAGATGATCTAAATATTACACAAAAACTTAAGCAGAATTCATCTATAGAATTCTCTGCCTTCATGTTCAAATAAGGCACGTTTATAATTGGTAACGGATGAACTATTATCTTCTAGTAGTTTTTATCTATGTAAACATTAAGGCTATTAAGATATTTCTTCTTTTTTTTAACGTTTTTAAAGATTTTATTTTTCCTTTTTTCCCCCCAAATCCCCCCAGTACCTAGTTGCATATTTTTAGTTGTGGGTCCTTCTAGTTGTGGCATGTGGGACACTGCCTCAGCATGGCCTGATGAGTGGTGCCATGCCCACGCCCAGGATTTGAACCAGCAAAACCCCAGGCCGCCAGAGTGGAGCGCGCGCGAACTTAACCATTCGGCCACAGGGCCAGCCCCAAGATATTTCTGAAATGGACTCTGCCCTTGACTTGCACATAGGAATAAGCGAAAAAGGCACTGGGGATCCTCAGTCACATGCTACGAAAGGAATTTGAGTCAAATTCTTAGTCTTGAGTTTAAAATCTAGAAGACAAACCTTTCAAGAAAAAGACCTAATGCCTCCTAAAACTAAATCACACAAGGCAACTTTTCCATTATTTTCCCCGTGAAAAGATTTCTTACCAATGTTCTCTCTGATTTTCGAACAAAGGGAAATTTTTCCACCAGTATTGGCATAAGAAACCACGGTGTCCTATTAAAAAAAGAAAATCAACCAATCTATGTTAACTGGACTTTCTTGGAAGGTAAGACTTCTATTCTAAGAGCAAAGACAGACACAGGAAGCAAATGGTAACTTCTATCTCAAGCAACTGGAACTTAAATGCACAGCTTCAGAGAAAATCTGTACTAACTTAGGGGAAAATAAACTTGGTAACTTTCGTACCAACAGCAAATTTAAAGGACACGAAGAGTCTTTTTTCTACAAAAGCAACAGCTCCAGTTTAGAATCTAAACATTTCCCACCACACACAATTATTTTAAAAAGGAGAAAAAACTTGGATTTTTTTTTTTTTAAGTTAGCAAATAACAAACTTACAGAGGGAACCTGAAGTCCGCCCCTCCAAAAGAAACCCACACACCTTAAAAGCTTTTCTTAGAACTGCAATTTTTTTTTCATATGGCATGACACAAACACACAAGGGTTTTTCACTGAAAATTTTTGGATAGCGTATCTGTTGAAGATAAAAGCAAAGTTCCAACCACTATACAAAATTTGCAGACAAGTTTTGAAAAATAATTAAAGACAATGAATAGAGAACTGAAATGCCTGTTTCTTTTTCTGGTCAGGAAGATTGGCCCTAACATCTTTTGCCAATCCTTCTCTTTCTGCTTGAGGAAGACTGTCACTGAGCTAACATCTGTGCCAGTCTTCCTTTATTTTATGTGGGACGCCACCACAGCATAGCTTGATGAGCAGTGCTGGGACCACACCCAGGATCCAAACCTGCGAACCCCGGGCCGCCAAAGCAGAGTGTGTGAACTTAACCACTATGCCATGGGGCCGGCCCCTGAAATGCCATTTTTTGTAGACTGTAATGCTATATTAACAGGATGCAAAAACATGCAGCATACAACTTGAGTTTTGATGCCATGAACACTTTGTAATTTTCTACTAATCGATTACAATTTTCTTGAGACTTAAATACCACGATTCAAAATAAGTAACAAAAGTATACTCACGATGGAACATATCTGGCTATTATTTGCAAAGCTCTGTGACAAGTGTCAAAATTTGCAGGAAGATCTACAAGGCGAAAAGCAAGAGTATGAGCATCAAAATAAAACTGAAAATTGAAAAATTATATACCTGAAGCTAAAAACACCTGCTAACCAAAACTGAATCATTTTACAGTAAAATAACAGTTTCATGATTTTCTTCCATTACCAACTATCATTGAAGACTAAATAAACTAATTACATGAGAAACGTCTTAAGTGAACTGATTGCATGCTAATGCTAAATACAACATGATTCCAACAAAGGTTGCCATCTGTTCCGGTCTATGTATTAGAATATGTCCTGGAGCTACCAGCCACTTTATTATTCTGCACGCATTCTCTAACACACAGGAGGCGTTCTTTGCTTTAAGCCTCTTTATACTTACTATCATCTTCATCGTCAGAATCTGAGACATCTACGTCACCTTCCTTAATGACCACTCGGGCTTTTGAGGGAAAAACAAAATACATTATTCTTCTGTGGTTGACTGAAACAACCAACAGCTACAGAAAAAAGCGATTTTTCCATTGTCCAAACTTAGTACAAAGATTAAATTTCCAGTCGGGGGCAGTGGCAGGGGGAGCAACATAACTATAGCTTCTAAACAGCTAAGAATTCCTGAGTTTTAACATTTTGTCAGAAGCTCACTACAGAAAGTTACAACCCATAAAAATCATAGCAACAAACGAATCTGGATGCTTCTACAGAGGTCATCATAGAGAATGACGTGCCATAAGTGCTGCTCATATGCATCCTGGAATCTTCAATGGAGGCACAATCTCCAACATGTACTGGGAAGGTAGTATTTTAATAGAGATATTTAAAAAATGAAAAATTGAAGCAAGCAAAGAGCAACCACTTACGAGGTACAAAATGAGAAGCAATCATGCTGAGACATGGTCTAAGGAAGACAGTCTGTGCTGACACAAGATTACCAAGAAAAGCCAAATACTCCTCTACCACCATGTGACTTCTGTTCAACCACTGCAATCTCTAGAGGTAGGAGGAAGAGACAGGCAAGAAACATTTTACTCATAGAATATACTACTTTCAAAGTACTGAATCACATACTAGCTGGTGAACTAAAAGGTGAACTTACCAATAGAATATTGATAAGCTGCTCAAACTCTTTGGTCAAGTACATGATGGAGGAACGGAATTCTAACAGCCAGTTAATGATCTGGTCATCCTTAAGTTAAACAAAAGAAAGGACTTTCAAAATCACAAATCCCCTAAAGTAACAGAGAAGTCGAAATCTATCCTGCATCAAGCATCTATCAGTAACATTTAAATTAGGGGGGAAAAGTCACAAAGTCGAACTTAAGCCAAAAGTGGCATGAAAATTTCTTAGTTTGTATCCAAGTGGAAAGGGATTTTACAATAAATTTTCCTATTTAAAAAAAAAGTAATGTAGTAACTCTTACATACACGAAAATGAATTAAATGCAATACTTTATTCTGATCACTTTTGTTTGCCCTAAAAAAGTGAAAACACTTCAAATAATGGCACCTGAGATTTTTTTAAACTTCGGAATTACAGCTGATTCAAATATTATAAAACCACAAGGACCAACAGCTAACCTCTATTTCCTCTATATCCATGCTGATATGCCAGCATGCTGAGAACATTCAGTCTAAGCTGATCGACTAGAGTCATCAACAAACGTAACTTTTTCTCAACCCAACCTGTGAGTGAGTTTAAACATAGGAGGATGTGTTATATAAAAATGATAGTTCCACTACTCCAAATATTTTTCAGGAAATAAAATTACTGTTCATAATAACTTTTAGTGACAGGGGAAAAAGTGATAAATAAAAAAAGAAAAGTAGCCATGTATAAAATACAGTATCAGTTATGTAAAATAAAGATATTGCTTGTATTCACACATATATACAACATACACAAGAAGAAGCTAAAAGCTCTCAATTTTAAAAGAAAATGGTTAATGCTGATTAAGACTCAGTAAGAAAGAGACATAAATAAACAACAGCAGTACACTGTTGTACCCACAGCGACAGACTATGAACAGGGTTGTACCTACAGTGATGG
>NC_060273.1:12093532-12110978 GCF_021613505.1 Equus quagga | reverse complement strand
GCCATACATATATATCTTTTCCTAATCCTAACAACGCTGCAGAGGATTACTGTTATTCACATTTTACAGCTGAGGAACCCCAGGCTAAGAGACACTAATAAGTAACCTGCCCAACCACAAGGCCAATCAAGAACCGGGTCAAACGTGCCTGGTCAAAGCTCCTGCACCGGCCCCTCTCGCACAATGCCTGGCTCCACGTGGAGAAGGAGCTCCCCGCCTCTCCCTCAGCATCACTCAACCACGCAGTGCTTTCTATGCGCTATCGTTGTGACAAACTTCAATAAGATTAACTATTTTCTGATGAAACTCAAGCAAGCTGGCAGTAAGATAAAGTAAACCACAATCATCTGCACTACGGTCATTTCATAATGTCCACAACATTAAGGATAACATTAATGGTGGCTCACCAAGGCCCGAGACACAGAAGACAGCAAAGTTAGGTGCAAATAAAAATGACTTCGCTCTAGCCTAGCCCTTTTCCACTAAAAGAGTACAAGATTAAAAAACATTTAAACAGTCCCATTTTTTTTTTTTAAAGATCTGCGCCTGAGCTAACAACTGTTGCCAATCTTTTTTTTTTTTTTCCTGCTTTATCTACCCAAATCCCCCCAGTACACAGTTGTATATCTTAGTTGCAGGTCGTTCTAGTTGTGGGATGTGGGACACCGCCTCAACATGGCCTGACGAGTAGTACCATGTCCGCGCCCAGGATCCAAACCGGTGAAACCCGGGGCCGCCGCAGCGGAGCACAGACTTAACCGCTCAGCCACGGGGCCGGCCCCAAAATGGCCCCATTTTTTAAAGTAAACCAGCCACAGACCTTGGTGCTTTAGTTCTGAACCATGATTAGAAGCAAATTACTTGCAACACCCCTCTGAACCAAAACAGACACAACTCATGTGACTCTTGGTATGTCAAGATACTGAGAATGAGCAGGACTGATGTAAAACACAGTGGAACACAAAGAAAATGGTCCTTTGTTCCTGTGGAAGGAGGCACAAGTCAAGGGAAGCTTTACAAGGAACTGATGCCTCTGCTGTCTTTAAACAGACTGAGTATTCTCTGGGAGCTGTATTCCTTAGAGGGAAAAGCATGTTTTCAGAAAACCAAAAGTAGCTCAGTATGGCTGGAATACAGTGAGCATGTCGACCAATAAATCTGGGGAGCAAAGAGGGGCCAGAGAAATCACTGAAGTCCTTGTAAGCTAGATGTGTAATCAGAAGGATTTGCTGGGGTAGGAGTTTTGTAGATCACAGTAATAATAACAGAACACTAATATAACACTTACTATGTGCCAGGCCCTGTTCTAAGACATTAATAACATATATTAACTCATTTAATCCTTAAAACCACTCCATGAGGTAGGTACTACCATGGGTTCCCATTTTATAGATGGGAACACTGAGGTACAGAAGTGCAGTAACTTGCCCTCAGTCACAAAGCTATTATTAAGGTCACAAAGCTCGTAAGGAAGGGAGGCCATGTAGCCAGAGCCCGTGCTCAAGTAGGTATCAAATAAAGTGAACCAGATGACCCCTTGCAGCCAGAAAGAAAAGGCACAGGCAAAAGTATAAAGATAAAAAGAAGTGGAAAGTTCGGGGAAGAAAGTATCAGATGAGATTAACATAGAGAAAACGTTGCAGGCCATGCTAAGAAACTGGTCCTTTTACTCTTCAGTAGGCATTTTTTGTAGGGCAATGACAAGCGTAGAACGTGCTTTAGAAATGCTTTAGGCTGCACTGTTGAGCGTAATTTTTTTTTGGCGGAGGGAGAGGTATGTAAGATAGAGGACAACTGGAACCTAGAGACCACTAAAGAGGTTACGGGAAGAATTCGCACAAGAGAGCACCAATAAAACAAAAAGACTTGAAAGATTTTTTTTCCCAAAAGGACCTGGTCAATCAATGGATATCAGGGGTGAGAAAGGACAGAAAGACACCAAGGTTCCTAGCTCAAGGACCAGGTGAGCAATAAATCAGCCAAGCATGTAAAGAAGGCTGTAGATATAGCAGGCTTGGGAGAGAGCGAGAATACTAAGGTTGGGGCACCAGTAACACTCCTGGGCTGGCAGTTAAGAAACAAGCCTGGAGGCCACAAGAGCAATCTGAGCTATAGATAGAAATTGGGGAGTTATCAGGATCCAGGGAGACTTCAAAGTTGTGAGGGCATGAGGAGATCACACAGGAAGAATCTGTAGAATTAGGAGGGTCACGTCTGGAAACCAGAGGAACACCAAATTTAAGAACTTGTCAAGAGAACGATTAGAGATAAGTGATAAGAAGACAGGAAGATCACAGACACTGAAAGAAACATTTTAAGAAGTGGGCGGCCAACAGTGTCACTACTACAAAGAATCAGCACGAGGCTTGAAAAAAAAGTTCGCTGACATTAGCATGTAAGAAATCACTGGTAATCTCTGTCACAGTAACCACAGCAGTGGACTTAAGATATGATGGAGGGGCCGGCCCAGTGGCGCAGCGCTTAAGTGTGCAGCATGTTCCGCTTCTCAGCAGCCCAGGGTTCCGTGGTTCTGATCCCGGGTGCAGACATGGCACTGCTTGGCAAGCCATGCTGTGGTAGGCGTCCCACAGATAAAGCAGAGGAAGATGGGCACGGATGTTAGCTCAGGGCCAGTCTTCCTCAGCAAAAAGAGAAGGACTGGTGACAGACGTTAGCTCAGGGCCAATCTTCCTCAAAAAAAAAAAAAAAAAAAAAAAGATATGATGGAAAATGGACCCAGAACATAAATGGAAAGTGAGAAAATGCGGACTGTCAGCAGGAACAACAGGTAACAATGACGAAGCCCTTATACTGAGCCAGGGGCCATTCTAAGCACTTCTCCTATATTAACTCATTGGATGCTCTTAAAACTTCTATGTCTAAAAAACTTTATTGCTTTTCTGTTTTTGCAAAGTGGAAAACAGAGGCAGAGAGGTTAAACAACTTGCCTGCAATCACACACTGAGTAACAGAAGAGTTGGGATTTTATCCCAGGCAATCACTACCACTGCCATGGTAACAGACTATTCTTTCCAAAACTGGGCAATAAAGGAAGAAAAGGGAAACGAGATGTACTGGGTTGTTACTACACTACAGGTATATACCTTGAACTCTGAAACACCGGAAGAGCAGTAGCTTCAAAGACAAGGCATCTTTTGTTGCTTTTTTGTTTTGCATTAGCAACGGACAGACACAAGAGCTGCATGCACTAGAGAGGAAAGAGGTACTAGAAAGGAAAGATTAAAGCAGGGTTGCTCAACCTCGGGACTACTGACACTTTGGACCTGAGAATTCCTTGTGGTGAAGAGCTGCCCCATATTCGGCAGAATGTTTAGCAGCATGCCTGTCTTCCACTCACTAGATGCCAGTAGCACCCCTCCCTTCCCCAAGTTGTCACAACCAAAAATGTCTCCACTTCATCGCCAAATGTCCCCTGGGGGCAAAACTGCCCCTGGGTGAGAACCACTGGATGAAAGTAAGAAGGGATCCGGAGAGAGCAAGTTCTAGAGGGTGGAGTAGGACCAAAAGGGCAAAGTTCAACATCCGTACAAAGTGGCAACAACTTTGCTGATGATCAAACACAAATTAATTACCTTTATGTCTGGATCTGACAGTTGGTTCTTCAACAACTCAAAGTCATTTGTTTCACCCTTTACAAGAACGGAAAAAAAATGAAGTTTTGCTTGCTTTGGTTTCCTGTTAAAGTCAACAGCAGGACTTTCAACTATACCTTAGAATCTGATAAAACTACAAAAGGAACATTGTAACCTTCACACATCAATTGTGGACTATAATAAAATCATAAGTACAAAAACTTAAAAACTCTTATTAGTGGGGCTAGAGAGCTTGGAAAAAAGAAAATGACAACCAGGAGGCCATTTGTATTTACATATACTTGTGAACTAACATACTCCAAGATACTATCCGTTCATATATACGGATATAAATGCATATTACATATAAAAAGCGACATTCACATTTTCCCTCCATTGCTGAGACTGAGTAAAATCACTTCTAAACTAACACAAAAACAAACCAAACAAAATCCTTATTCACAGAGCTGGTTTATTATCTCAAAGTTATGCTTAGGTAATTTCTTAAGAAATAAAATGCCCTGATTTAATGGCTTTTTATTCTAGCACTTGCTAAAGTTTTTAAAAGATACTATGTAAATATAGCATTTGAAGAGGTGAAACCTGTTATTGCTTTAATTTTCAGCTGACAGCATCATGCTCTTATTAAACATTTGATTTCGAGATTGACATCTAAAATTCCTTTTATTATGCCTACTGGTCTTTATTATTAACGGCTTTAATTGTATTCTGACCAACAAAAACCAAACCTCACTATGTCAATTCTATCTCAATAAAGCTGGAGAAAACCCCACCAAACCTCATGTTATCGCCTCTTACCTTTTTGTACTTCAATAAGACTTCTGTCACAGTGCCACCAAATCGAACAGTTTTTCTCGGAGGAGAATTGAAGAAATCATTCTCTAATGCAAGCATATTTGAAAGCCTGTAGAACAAAGGTTATCAAGCTATTAAGTGCATGACGGAGAACAATAAAAATTATCATGGCCAACATTTATTGAACTCATCACTCAGTGGGACTACTGCTAAGGCCTCCCAACAAGCCTCCCCGCTCTCACTCTAATCCCTCAACAATTTATTCTTCATTCGGTGATCTATTGGTCTTTCAAAAACTTAAGACAGATCATGCTTCTCTACTCTCCTGCTTAAACTCTCCAAAGATTTCCCGCTTCACTTAGAATACAAATCCAAACTCCTCACTCTGGTCTTCGAGGTCCTACATTAATCTGGCACCTACCTACCTCTCTGACCTCACCTCCAACCCCTTGACATACGGCAGCCACAGTGTCCTTTCTGTTCTTCAAACTGGCTACGGGGGCTGGTTCCTGCTTTACTTGCTGTTCCCATTATCAGAAACACTCACTCCCCAGATCTATACATGGCTGGATTCTTGTCATTCAAGTTGAAGCTCAAACGTCAGAGGCCTTCCCTATCAGAAACCTAGAGCACCCCCCCCTCCCTCGCCGCTCCCATCACCCTGTTTTATTTCTCCACAACAGTTATCACTATCTGAAATCATCACTATCTGAAATCATCCTGTTCCTTTACTTATTGGCCTATTTACTGTCTTTCCCTCCCTGGACTGTAAGCTCTGTTGAAAGCAGGGACGTTGTCTCTCTTGATAGACTACTGTCCCCAGCGTCTGACACACTAAGTATGTGCTGAGTAAACATTATGAACGATATTATGGTAAGCGTTTTACAAAATTCGCTTCTTTTAAACAGAACAGATTAGTGAAAAAACACAGCATCTGCTAACGACTCTCAAAATCAAACCTCGAAGCGTTTTTCTGGGGGTTAGAGGCTTAAAGAGTTGAACAAGATAAAGACTGTTGAACAAGTATGTGTTGCGAAACAAATTTCAAACAAAAAACCCTTAAGATTCAACTTGTTATTTGTGACAGTTGATAATTCAAATACAGGAGCCCAAGGAACTCTTTCCAAATAGAGACGAAGAAGCGAGAGGGAAGAGAAAAGGAGCAGAATGCGGTACCCAGGCGCGGGATGCTATGAGGGAGCCAGGCAGGGAGAAAAGCCGCCTCTGGAACAGAGAAGAGATCCGTTTTCCCCGCCCCTTTTCCCCTTTTATTACCCACTTAAGGGGCATGGGCTCATCTTGAGGACCTGAGACGACCCCCTACCCTCCGCTCCCACCCCACTCCGTGAGCACTCTCCCGGCCCTTTCAGATGCGCTCCCTTACTCCCAGTCCCAGGGTTTGGTCCCAGACCCGCAGAACGAAGCGGCCCGGGCTCTTACCCAGTCCTCGAGGCGCCCAGCGTCTGGACCGCTGAGGCCGAAGCGGCCGCATCTCCGTGAAGTCGCGTGTGAAGCAACGGGGCCGCCATTGCGGCGGAGAAGCGCAACGACCGCGCCTCGCGCCGGAACTCGTGCCCCTTCTGACACCGCCTCTGAACCGGAAGCCGCACGGGCGGGAGGCCTCCAGCCAATCAGGAGCCCCACGTAGGGAGACCATAGTGCCCTCTGCTTGCTAGAGCGCCGCCAAAGCTGTCTTCTCCCTGCCCTCCATCGGGCCCCTCCTGGCGCGTGGAGGACTTTCTCTGTCTCCCGAGGTGCGGCGTGCATGGTGGCGTAACTACGGGGAGAAGAGACGTCCGTAGCGCAGGCTGTGTCCAGCCCTGAGGGTCCCAAAGGAATGGCGGGGACACCCGGGAGGTGCTAAGCGGTGCGTGGGTTTCTCGCGTATTAACTTTTTGGAATCAGACCATCCCTCAGTCAAACTAAAGAAACAGAAGCCCTGGGATGAATCCAAACCCTCAGAGAGAAGGGGCGGGCCGAGGATTCGAACGCCTAGCCTGGGCTCTGTACCCACTGCGCTATCCCCGCAGACACCCGAGCGAATCTTATCCTCACGGAGACAGACTTGACGAAGCGACTTACCCAAAAGTCTCAGAGCTGTGATGATGCTGAGATGAGAAATCAAAGAGTAGGAGACAGTTGTCAAGAGGCGTTAGCCCTTGAACTTAAATGTTTCAAGGAGGTACGGGAGTCTGCCAGACCCACAAAGCAGCGAAGGGTCTTCCAGGCATAGGAAAGAGCAGGTGCCAAGGCACGAGGGGTGGGAAGCAGACAGAGGGAAAGAGGAACGGTCCTTCCACTCGATTTCTAAGAGGGGAAAATGTTGCAACCTTTGGAAACTGTATAAAACCAGCTACAGCAACTTGTTGGCCCCACCACTTCTTTCCTCACTGCTTTAGGGTTCCTGCAGAATGTTGGGCAGAAATCATCAGAGTCCCAAGAGCAGAGGAAATTGCGCCCTAGCTCACCAAGATGCTTCAAGACTGCTGTTTAAGTGGGAATCTCTTCCCCTCCATCCCCAAAGCAAAGTGAAAAAACATTAAATCACAATTCATCAGCACTCTCATACACTGTCGGTGGAAGTTTAATTCTGTACTGTCAAGCGGTTTGACAATTACTTTTTTCTTTCATTTTAAAAAAGTCTGATATGTACAAAAGAATATATGTTAATGTAAGCTATAAAACAAAATGAACACCTGTGAATGTACCACCCAATTTATGAAACAGAACATTAACCTGTGCTACTGAAGCTTCCTGTGTGCTCTTCCCAGATGCTACCCTCTCCCTGCTTCCTCCCAGAGGTCATCACTATCCTGATTTTTTTGTCATTTCAACTTATCTTTATGTTATATATATATATATTCCTAAGCAATATACTATACACTTTTGCTTGTCTTTCAAAATTATTTCCATGCTGCATTATATTGCTGCTTGTTTTCAATCAACCTTATGCTTCTACGATCCATCCCTGTTGTAATTGTGTTTTATTTTCTCTGCCATATAGCATTCCATTGTATGAATATACCATGGATTTATATATCCATTTTCCTATCACCAATATTTAGATTATTTCCTCCCCCCACACACACACTATTATGTACAACACTGTGAATATTCTTGTATAGTCTCCTGAATAATGTGTGTGAGAATTTTTCTAGGTTAGAATTGTTGGCTTGGAGGGTATACAAGGCACAGTCAAAGAACTTTCCAGAGTGGTTGTGGCAATATACACTCCCAGCAATAGCTTCTCCTTAAGCTTGAGCACAGCTACTTCCTTATTTTCCCAAAGCACAGGTAAGACCTGCTTCCGTGTTAAAGTTTTTTTCAATGGAAGCGTGAGCATAATACAAGGAAAATCTTAAAACCAAACAGCATCATTCATTGTTGGAGTTCCTTGGTCCTGTTTCTTCACTGAGGATGCTCCACTCGGTCACCTGTTCCCTGACCAGCTCGTTTTGCCATGATAAAAGCCTCCTTTATCCAGTCTTGCCTTCCCCAGAGTCCTCTCTCCTTTTGTCTCCGGCTCTAATCAAAGAAAATAAACACCCCTCCTCCAAAAGCAACAACCACAAAGCACACAAGCATTAACGTGCTGCCTGCAAAGACGTGGCCTTGCCCACAATGTAGTCATCCTTTTACATCACTGTTCGTTGCAGTTGCTCGTAATCGTTCTGAGCTTCTTCATTCCAGAATGAATTTTTGCTTTACTCTCATATACCCAGAAGGCCCATTAAACTGTTTTTCCAAAAGAGCAGTCTTCCCCTAGAGACGATTTTTACAGTCATCCCTGGAGTAGTTCTGTTGGTTAAAGCCTCTTGGCTTGAAAGTAACAGCAACTATCTCAGGTTAACTGAAGCAGAAAAGGAGAATTTGTTCTAAGAATCCAAGGATATCTTAAGACACCAGAAAAGAATCTCTCATTGGCCAAGTTTGGGTCAGGTGCCCTCCTCTAACTCAATCTCAAGAAGTGAGGTCATTTTGTACCAAATGGCTTTCAATGAATCTTTGCTGTAGATGAGTGTCACTATTAATGCTTAACAAATGTTTTTCAAATGGCTGAATGATAGGGAAGATCCATATCAACGATTTCTTTCTTTCTTTCTTTTTGGTGAGGAAGGTTGGCCCTGAGCTAACATCTTCAGCTCTTTTTGCTTAAGGAAGATTGTCCCTGAGCTAACATCTGTGCCCATCTTCCTCCATTTTGTATGTGGGATGCTACCACAGCATGGCTTGGTGAATGGTATGTAGGTCCGTGCCCGGGATCCGAAGCCACAAACTCCAGGCTGTCAAAGCAGAATGCAAGAACTTAACCACTACACCACTGGGATGGCCCAAGATCAACAATTTCTAGATAGCAAAATCAATAGTAGATATCCCATTTGTTCCTTTCTCCTTTCCAGAAAGAATCAACGATTATTTTGAGTCAGTTATCTTTATAAAAATTCCCTTCATTAATGCAAGATCTCAACTGTAGATCTTTAATATGTATTTATATACAAAATGTATAATCTCTGGCCTCTACCCACTAGATGACAGTAGCATTCCTCTCCTCCCCATTGTGACGAGCAAAAATGTCTCCAGACATTGCCAAACGTCCCCTGGGAACAATATTGCCAAAATTAAGAACCACTGGTATAAAGCATGGCCTTAGTAAACTTTTAGTCCAACTGGAGACACAAAACATATTTGAAACAATTAGAGAACAAAAAAGCAAAACACGACATATAAAATTATATTGTAAGCAGTCATAAAGTTTCCATTTTTACCTTTAATATTCTTGGGGGAACGTAGAAAAAAATCCCATTTTATTCTGTTGGAAAACAATGGTGGTAATACACTAGAGCCTCAAGCGTTTAAAGCCTATTTGCAATGTTTATCAGATTTTTATCCGAAGAACACGACAGAGAAAAGTACCTTAATTTTTCCCCAAAACTCCTCAGAAGGCAACTGTATCTGACTGAAATTCTGAATCAATAACATATTTTCTATTGTTTTATTGGGCCAACTTCAGAAATCTGCTTTATCTATGTTTCTAATTGGTCTTCAGTTGGTAAGGGCCACCTAACCTCAGTTTTATCTTTGCCTACAGGCTTCAATCTAATAGTAGTTAACAGCTATATTCATCTTTTCAATGAATATTTATTGAACACCTAGGCACCAGGCCATGTGCTAGGCATTGGGGATATGTGGTCAGCAAATAACAATAATGGTCCTTGGCCTCATGGAGCTTGTCATCCAGTGAGAGAAACAGACACCGATTAAATATAAATTTACAAATGTATTAAGTCCTTTGAAGATCACATGGTGCTCTGTGGTTCTGTAACGGGCAGAATTTACCTTTCAAGAAAGTTCCCCTAAGAAAGTGGTAACTGAGTTGAAATCTAAGAATCACTCGCTAAGGGGGAAGGATCAGGAGGCTGTGAGCCGAGAGAGAGTGGTTTGAAAGCAGGGAGAAAAGTACGTGTAAGACCCCCATGGCAAGAGTAGAAAAGGGCGTATCTGCTGGGATTTCAGTTTTACAGTCAAGGGGTGGGTGACAGTCGTTTGGAGGAGGTTGGTGGTGGCTGAGATGAAGAGGATCCATTGAGAAAAGAGCCCAAATGGGAACCCTGAAATAAATGGATGATTGTCTGGTCATCCTTTTGTAATGCAAATATTCATTCCTTTTCCTTCTTTGTATTCAGATTACTCTATATTGGTCCTTTTGCAAAGCAAGACATGAAGGTACAGAAAATCTAAGCTGAGTGGATATTACGTTTCAGAAGAAGTAATATATTATTTAACGTTAATTCGCCATGGTATAATCCCATAATGGTGCTGGGAATTTTCCTCCACACAAAATCATTTAACTATGGTATGGCAAATACATCCTGTAGGATATAAACGGCCCAGTAGAAAGAGCATTAGGCTCTAGAGCAGTATGCCTTCACCCAGCTCACGGTTCCACTAGCAGCTCACCCCTTTCAGCCCAACTCAGAAACAAGAACTAGAGAAGTATTCTCAGACTGATCAAACCAGGCTCCTGCTGAAATAATGAGTTAAGCGCTCACTTACTGCCCATTTCTGCTTTTCCAAAAGTCCTGTATCACTTTGTTAACCTAAGTAGGGGTCCTTGTGCCATTCTGTCCAGCAGAGTCAAGCTACGGAGATCTTAAGATGGTTCTGGAAGCCTTCGCTATACCACGTGAAGTCTCTAATTACACGCTAATATAATTTATGATATTTTGCACTTGTCAAAATGCAATTTTCTTTCCCTTTTTGTGTAGATGACTAAAAAGCAAATACTCTTCTATGTTTATTTAGTGTATATTAAATCATATGAAATGGGAGAGGGGCAAGTGATCAGGTTAACAAGATTAGTTCTAAAATGTTTCTGTATTTGGAATTGTTTCATTGGTTTTGCGGATAGAATCTTCTGACCCTGAGGAACCCGGAGTCACACAGATCAGGATTCAAATGCCACCTCTTCTTCCTCACCATGTGCCATTTTATGCTTTTTCAATTTTGTAATATGGAAATATATCACCTAGTCAATGATTCAAATTTTAAAAATCTGTTCATCCTATAAAAATTTCTTTTAAAATTTGGAAAAAATAAAACAGAAAAGTTTAGTGTCTTTAAAATACATAAGCATCTATATTCATTCAATTAAAGCTGTTCCTATTTTTCTTTCAACGTGACCATCTTCTGCTGCTAGGCATTGTTAGTGGCACCAATAATTAGTAAGTTCACTAATCACAGTTCTTTTTTTTTTTAAGGCTTGGCACCTGGGCTAACAACTGTTGCCAATCTTTTTTTTTTTTTCCTGCTTTATCTCCCCAAACCCCCCCGTACACAGTTGTATATCTTGGTTGCATGTCCTTCTAGTTGTGGCATGTGGGACGCTGCCTCAACGTGGCCTGACGAGCTGTGTCACGTCCGCACCCAGGATCTGAACCAGTGAAACCCTGGGCTGCCGAAGCGGAGGGCGCAAAGTTAACCACTCAGCCATGGGGCCCACCACCAATTATTATTATTTTTTTTAAAGATTTTATTTTTTCCTTTTTCTCCCCAAAGCCCCACAGTACATAGTTGTATATTCTTCGTTGTGTGTCCTTCTAGTTGTGGCATGTGGGACGCTGCCTCAGCGTGGTTTAATGAGCAGTGCCATGTCCGCGCCCAGGATTCGAACCAACGAAACACTGGGCCGCCTGCAGCGGAGCGCGCGAACTTAACCACTCGGCCACGGGGCCAGCCTGGGCCAATTATTTTTTTTTTTAATTGTGGTAAAATACACATAAAATTTAGCATCTTAACCATTTTTAAGTGTACAATTCGGTAGTGTTAAGCACATTCACCTTGCTGTGCAACCAATCTCCAGAACTCTCATCTGAAATTCTATAACCATTAAACAACTCCCCATTCCCCACTCCCCGCCAGCCCCTGGCAACCGGCATCTACTTTCTCTCTCTGAATCTGATTCTCTAGCAATCTCATATAAGTGGAATCACAGAATATTGGTCTTGTTATGACTGGCTTATTGCACTTAGCATAATGTCCTTCCAAATATTCTTTTTTCCAAACACCTACAATGCAGAAAGTCTTCCAGCTTGAGTTAATGTTTAAAAATTACAAATATAAAAATGCAGAAGTGTAGAACAGAAAAAGGGGAAGAAATATAAAAACAGTTAAAATTTTTGGAAGTTTCAATCCAAGTATTATACCACCTAAAAAATGTACTTTTACCCATAATTAGAAATTTCAAAAGCAAACTATCCCTATATGTGTATTAGAGCATTCGTACATCAACAATCCACTGATACAAAGAAAGAACACAAGAGGAGCGCAGTCCCAAAAGAATTTTATTTGATTCTCATTAAAATACACAGTCAAATTAGATTTTAAATCCTTGGGAAAAAGGGAAATTCAGATGTTACTTAAATCAAGTGAAGATATAAAAAATATAAATTGTAGCATGTTATAATGCATTCATTGTGCTAACCTTTCTGATAGCTAATGAGGTCACAAAGTTACCTTAAATAAAAGTTGTTGCATTTTTCAGTGCCCATTTCTCTGGGAACTGTACATACTGACATCTTCACCCAGAGTACTGGAGACATTATTTTCCATTTGGAATGCTGGCACCCTTTCACAAGAGAAGTCTATTTAAAAAACCAACTTATTCTAAAACAAAGTTCGTTGGAATTGCACAGTTTATTATGGCTCGCCATCCTGGCAATAACTAACTTCACTATCTGAAGCTGGAAAACTCTCTTCAACACTGCAACATGGATCCTTGGCAGAGGGAGTCCGGTAAGTCTGTTGGTCTGAGAAAGGTCAGGTCTCCAGATGGACGTTTCCAAAACAAGATTAAGGTAAGCATTTGTGCTCTTATAAAGTTGGCACTTAAAGCTGCAGACACTTTGGTGAGTTCTGGAAAAAAAAAAGCCATTTTTATTTGAGATGATATTAATAAACATACAGTGCAACAAGAAAATTAAAGGGTTGTTGATATTCATTCTCTCTCTGAGAGTAAAGCTTTAAATAGAAGTATTTTTAATGAGAGGATACGCCCATGGACTGATCCAGAGTATTACAGCTCAAGTAATAATTAGCAGACTTAAGAAAATGGCTCGTTAATAACTTTAACTGGGAAAGAAAGCCTATAATATACATCTTATAACAAATTAGACATCAATTACACAACAATTCCAGCTCCTCCATTTCTGTGACATTGCGAAAATTACTTAACCTCTGATGTCAAATCTACCTTCCTTGAAGTGGAGATGATAATGGTACTTACCTCTGACTGTCGTGATGAATGAGATAATGCCTGTAAATTACTTAGCACTGTGTGTAGTGTATTATTGACATCTGGTAAATGTTAGCTATTATTATTAATAAATGCCCCACATGTGCGTGTTAATTCAAAGATGATACAAAACGGGAATACAAAGATGAATGAAAGAAAGATAAATAAGATCCTCATGGTCTAATGGAGAAGAACCATTCCTATCTAAGAGGTACTGAGTCATCTAAGAATCAAAATAAGATTTTTTTCTTTAAGTACCTCATGAACTATAGAGCATTATTCTAGATCAGGGTTTCTAAACCTCACACTAATGACGTTTGGGCTGGTTAATTCTGTGCTGTGAGGGGCTGGCCTGTGCATTGTGGCACCTCTGGCCTCGACCCACTAGACGCCAATAGCAACCCTCCCCATTCTGCACTTCTGAATTGCTGTGGGCTACCACTGTGCGCCTCAAAGACCAAGCCGGAGCATCAGTGTCCACCCCTGCTCCTCCCAGAGCTCCCAGTGCCTGCCCGTCTGGCCAGCGCTTTGCTCAGGGCCTGAGCGATCACCACATACACCTTGTAGACTCCGCTGTTGTCAATGCCAGGTACCAAATGGTGGAATCAGAATCTGGGAGTCAGAAACTCAGCATATCACCTCTCCTTAGGCCAGCAGACCAAGACGAGATGGTCAGGTTCTCTGAGAGGGGAGAATGGCCCCCTCAGATCTGGGTGTCCCTGAACAGCCAGGCCCCTGTGCCTTTCCTTTGGGCCAGCTGCTCTTGGTCAGGTGAATGACTCCAGCTGAGGCAACTGGAGTCAAAGCAGTTGTACAGCCTACCCCAAGCTCCCCAAGCCAACGGCGGGAGAGGAGTTTTCTCTCTTGTTAAACAAGCAGCCAAATAACATCCTTGATTTTGCCTTGTGGCCCACAGAGCCTAAAATATTTACTCCCTGGGCCTTTACAGAAAAGATTTGTCAACTCCTATTTTAGATAAGTACTTATCTTACCTTCAATATAGGGAAACGTGTCACAGCATTTGTTACATACAAGTAAATAAACACTTGGAAGCGTTTTCCAAGATGAATACCCATGAAGCCTACACTTTGGTTAGAAACTGTTGCTAAGGTCTAAGAGGTCTGTTTTCAGCTTAGAACTAACTGGGAGAGACCTTAGCAATTATTCGCTAATTACTGGCCTATTGCCATTACTTTATAACAGAGCCCACAGGTAGAATTACAAACACAGCTTACGCTGCCTAAAAAGCCTCCAAAGGTTTCTCTCTCATTCTCATTCTCTCTCTCTCCAACCTCTGAGTCCCAAGCACCTTTGCCTGTAACATCAGCTTCTCCTTTCCCAAATGTATGCTAAAGGAGCCATGGATTGTTAGACCTCTGTGCCTTTTAGTTGACGCTTTTCCCTTTGCACGGAATGTTCTTCCCATCTTCTTTACCCAATGAACACCCACTTTAGGATCCAACTCAAAAATCCCTCACCCGGTCCACACCTGTATTCTGAAAGCACTTTGACGAGACTTCTGCTATATCACACTGTGCTAGTCATTCCCACGTCTGTCTCCCTTGACAAACGGTGAGCGCTTGGACAGAAGGGGCATCTTATTTAGCTCTGAATCCCCACTGCTGAACATAACGCCTGGCACTTGCTAGAAATTCAATAAATGTCTGCTCAATGAATTAATTACTTAAAGGGCACTGCGTGGCTCTCCCTGTCAAAAAATAATTCTTTGACTAAAAATTATTAGGTAGGCACCAGACTACCCCTCCTCCTTCCTTGTCTAAAATTTTCTCCTTTTTAAAGTTGTTCTTCTGAGTTAGAGAACAAAGTCTGTAAGCTTTCTGATGGCAATGTCTGCATCCTTTTCATCTTTATATGTGTTTACCATTATTCCTGGCACTTCGTAAGTGCTCAAGTCTCCTTCAAGAATTACAGGGAGAATTCTTTCCATCACATAAATTACCTGAAATAGAATTAATGGGAAAAAAATTAATGATCTCTTTCAGTAACACTAAATCCTCTCCTTCTGGAATTATTACGGTTTGTGTTTTGCTCTTTTTTTTAAATAGAAATAAATATAAATCACTGTAGCAGAACAGCCAATCTGCTTTGCCCCTACAGATGATCTATGGCATATACGTGTGTGTACACACTGCGAGAGAGAGCGTCTACACATTTTCTTAAAGGAGAGTGGGAGAAAATTATAAGCAAATTAAGAGTTTGACTTCCACCTATTATTCAGTTGTATCTCACGCTGGAAATGAAACTAACCAATGTGAAATGAGCCTGAACACCTTCTTGGTTAGCACGTTGGTAATATTTAAACAACAAGGAGCATAACATAATCTCCAAAGTATTGCTTTGCCCCATACCCTTCCTCCTCTCCCCGAAAAGAGCAGGAATTTGTGGAACAGGATTAGAAAGACCAGGAAACTGACACTCAGCGGTGTGTACTCTTACGACAGCACCTAACCCATGGAGAAGAAGAGTCACCAATTTTGACCTTCATGTGACCTTCTGTACCTTTCCAATGGATGAGGGTTTGGAGACTTAAGTGGAATTCATCGTCAACAGCCTTAGCCATAAAATTCACCAAACAGGTTAGCATAAACGGTCTTACAATTTAGTAGAAAGTTTGACGGCCATTTATTTAGTACAAATAATCAAATGTTTTCCAAACTTTAGAATCATTCTAAGTTTCACCATACAATTTTTTTCCTTTACGTTGACTCATGTATAAAGTGTTTGATTCCTTAAATAAAAGTATTTCAAAAAGCAACCATCGCTATTGTAAAAAGAAAAGTCAGTATGACTTGGCGTAAATAGAAGTTATCCACTGAAACATCTTCGTTAACACAAATGGTAACAAACCCTACCTGGGTGCACTGTTGCCCACCAAAGCGTTAGAGAGGTGTCAGAGGTCACCAACCCCAAGCAAGGGCATTCTCCTTGACGTAATCAAAAAGACTGAATAAGAATTGAAAGGGGAGTAACTTTCCCACTAGAGGGCTCATTGCTGTTTCATGCTGTGTCCCCGTGTACCTAAAATCATCCCGTTTCAGAAACAATGCAGAGGGGCCGGCCCACTGGCATAGTGGTTAAGCTTGCATGTTTCACTTCTGCGGCCTGGGCTTTGCCGGTTCGGATCCCGGGGGTGGACCTAGCACTGCTTCTCAAGCCATGCTGAGGCAGGCATCCCACATATAAAGTCGAGGAAGATGGGCACAGATGTTAGCTGAGGGCCAGTCTTCCTCAGCAAAAAGAGGAGGATTGGCAGTGGATGTTAGCTCAGGGCCAATCTTCCTCAAAAAAAAAAGAAAGAAAGAAAGAAAGAAACACTGCAGAGTCCCCCTGCCTCTCCCTCTTAGAGCTCCTGAAGGAAGGTAATTACCACTTCTCCCTAAACCTAAAGAAACCCATTTTACTGTCTGGTGGAGGAGGTCAAACCTTAACAGCACTCATGCACTCAGCGCACTACCTTTCAAAACCTACCGAAGTTCAACAGATCTAATCCCTGAAGGAAAAGGCCACTTCACCTCCACTAAATGTTTTCCAACAGAAGAGCTGGAGGAAGCCACGGATCGGGAGGAGAACACAGAATGGGAAACAATTAAGGAATACTGTAGGTGAAGCTTCCTCCAAAGGCACTTACTTGGCAGAGGCCTGAGCAGCCACTCGGATGGCTGGGGTCTGGTTCTGTGCTAGAGGGGGTGACTTTTCTTCTCCGAGGCTGGGGTGGGCGCACTCTCGGGGGGCACTGACTGCTGGGCCTGAGTGGCTGGAACTGGGGCCTCTGGGAGTGGGGATGTGGGGTCAGGGTGATCTTGACTTAGCTTCTGGCTGGCTGGTGGCAGACTCTCAAAAGCCTGAGCCCCCGGCTGCTTATGAAACTCCTGGGCAGATGAAGCCTGGCCTGGAGCAATCTCTTGAACCCAAGAGCGGCTCTGGGGGGCCTGCTGGGTGTGATCCAGGGCCTGCCAGTCATGAACAGCTGGGCCGACCTGCAAGTCCATAGGCTGGGTCTGAAAAGGCTGGGTGGGCAGAAGCTGAATCAAAGAGAGCAGGGTGGCCCCAGCCTGGGCTTGGGAAACCTGCACAGGTGGAGGCTGAGTTTGAGAGGCCTGAGAAAGATTCTGGAGCTGGCTCTGGGAAGCTAGAGGGACTGGGAGGTGGCTCTGTACAGCCACAGGCACTGGGGGGTCGCTCTGAGAGTCCACAGGCAGCGCGAGGTGGGTCTGTGCAGCCACAG
>NC_060273.1:12030044-12093522 GCF_021613505.1 Equus quagga | reverse complement strand
CGAGGTGGGTCTGTGCAGCCACAGGCACCAAGGGGTGGCTCTGAGAGGCCACAGGCAGCGGGAGGTGGGTCTGTGCAGCCACAGGCAGCAGGAAGTGGCTCCGAGAGGCCACAGGCACCATGGGCTGGCTCGTAGAGGCCAAGGGGACAGGAAGATGGCTTGCAGAGGCAAGAGTGACCAGAGGCTGGCTCGTAGAGGCCCCAGAAATGACAAGCTGGCTCTCGGAAGTAAGAACAGGCAGAGGCTGGCAAGTGGAGGCCAAAGAGACTACAGGCAGGCTCTTGGAGGGGAGGATGGCTGGAGGCACGGGCTGGTCCGGAGGAGACAGAGTGGACTCGGACTGCACCAGATGAGCCGATGGTCGTTTAATAAGCCGTGGCAGCCCAGCCTCGGGGCCCGGAGGACTAGCGTCAGGGCCTGCAGGGCGAGGTGCCTCGGAACTTTCGACGGTTTCAGGTTGGGGGCCCAGAGCCTCTCTGCAAACGTCTTGGGCGTCGCCGCTCTCTCGGACACCTTGCATCCCGTCTTTGTCCTGGGCCTCCTCCTCTAGCTGTTTCTCCACCTCGCCAGTGACGGTCATATCCAGAGAAGCCCTCCTCTGAAGGATCCTCCTGGTGCGCCGCCGCCGCATGCGCAGGAAGGTGGTGGAGACGCCGCAGACGGCCAAAGAGAGGCGGTGGCCGACGCCCTGTCTGAGGGCTTCCACCGTGGTGGCGGAGGGCACGGGGAAGGGGCTCTTCAGGGCCTCCTCGGGAGTCAGTTCGATGTTGCCCGTGTACCAGGAGACCCACCAGAGGAGGCTGAAGACGATGATGATGGCACCCAGGTAGAGCAGCAGGTCGTAGAAGAACAGGTCGGCGAAGATGCCGGTGAACAGCACCGTCAGGCCCACCGTGTCGAAGACGACGCCCAGCCAGAAGAAATGCCGGCAGCGGCCCAGGCCCGTCCGCTTCCTGGTCCCACCGACGGTGTTTCCTGAACTCTCCATGAGCCCCGACGATCGCCGCCTCCAGATCCGCAGAGGCCACCTGGCCGGCGGCGCCGCCGCAGGCCGGCTGTGGCCGCTGGGTCGCCATGGCAACGCGCGGGGAGCGCGCAGCGCAGGGGGCGGGGCGAGAAGGCGCGCAGCCGCGCCACCGCTCACCTGACCCGGGGCAGAAGGGGCCCCGCCCCGGAGAGGTGCGCATGCGTGGTACGCCCCGTCGCGTGCGCGACCGCTTCTCCGTATGCGCAGGGTCCGCGCGCCGTGCCACTCGTGTGTTTGTCCCGTGTGCGCAGCGTGGGACGTGAGGCGGTGCTTTGGAGAGTTTACTTCTAAAGTGTGTGGTCTGTGTCATCGTCACCTGAGAGAGAAATAGCTGCATTCCTCTCCATCCGCATCCCCTTTCCTGAGCAGGGGGAACGCAAAGGGCAAGGACCCCTTTCTAGTAACTTCCTCGCATCAGGTGGGAGTACAGCTTGGCCTCAGGTGCTGCCACTTGCTGTGGAGTTAATGGTTTCCCTTTGTTTTGGTGCACAAGTGTATAGATGAGCGTCTCTTGTTGCACAAATGTTAATTTCGATCATATTGCTTTGCCCCGTAGTGACTCGCCTGTTCCCAGAACACCCAGAGGTGAATTCTCTGAGGGTTTTCCTGCCCTGTCCAGTTTCTTCCCTTTTCCTGTTTTTGTTGCCTTGTTTGCCCAGACCCTTGGGAATACTTCAATGATTACTTTTCCCACTATCCCCAAACAAGTAAGATAGGAAAACTGTGTCAAAAATAGAAACACTGACTGGAGCCCAAAACCGACCCAAACTTAAACATGAGCTCATTTCAAGTTTGAGCATAGGGCATGAGAAAGTTAGAACGAGGTTAAGACCTGCCGTCATTCAGGTTATAGTAATGAAACGTCATGACCAGTGGGTCCCTGGATTGCTAAAGGTGGGATTCTTAAAACTAACCTTTTTATTTCAGAATAGAATTAGGTTTACAGAAAAGTGAAAATAGTATAGAGAGTTCCTCTAAATCCCAAACACCCACTATCCTTTCTGTTTTTTAAAATGCGTGACAAAGCTCCTCACTTCTTTTTATAGGTGTTTCTATGAGTTTAGGAAGCAGTGTTGCAGGAATTTCTTGAACCAAGCAGTAAGACTCCTGAACCTGGGTTCCCCTGATCTAGGCTCTTGGGACCTGAGGCCACAAGAGAAAACATAGGCCATCTTCCTGCAGTGTCAATTTTCCTTGATAGTAAGTACCTTAAAACATTAATATCACAAAAGCAGGCATGTGTTATGGAATAGAATCTAAAATGAGAAGGCGTAAGTTTTTGGGCTAAATACCCAAGAGACAGGTTTATTCTTCCTGGGCTATTTGGGAATATCAGTTAAGGTGTCACAGTGTACAGAAAGTCCCAGTGTATATAAATAGGAGACACCTTCCAGGAACGTCCGTTTCTTAGTGGTAAGTGTCGACGAAAATAATCCATAACCAATCTATAAATCAAAATTGGGGTGAGTTTATTATGAACCAGGTCTGAGGACTAGCCTAGCACCAAAGAAGTGGGGTGTACAGAGTGATTATATACTGTCTTGGAACAAAGAGCATACATCACGTATGATAGAATGTCCCGTTTACAACAGTCACAAGATTGCCTGGCTGGCACAGCACACCTATTCACACAGCAGGTAACAGGTCTGCTGTCTCGATGGACACAGCAGGATGGGCGCAGCAATCAATTCCTAGCCTAGGGAGAAATGCTTATCCTTAAGGAAATCCCAACGTGGGGGAAGTTGCATCTTTATGTTCAGGCCATTTGCTTTTGTCTTTGGGACACAGCAAATGCTTAAAGCAGATATACAATGCATTCTCAATGGCCATGTTAGGCCCTTTTGGAAAAACAAGGTCAGGCCAAATTAGTTTTACACCAAATTGCTTCCTCATATACTCCAATATATCCTATGACTTGCCATTTGTTTATCATTTTTTCCCCTGTTGATCTGTAATCTTTCGATAGAAAGCATTGATGATCAAATATTGTCCCTTGGCACCAGGATGCTTGCTGCTTGCCCTGGATCCATCATGTCCCTTGGTGCTAGACTCATCTCACTTATTTACCCAGTTGTCCACACTGGGGGGAAATAGTCAGATATAGTGGACAAGCATAGAGGTATATATATTAACAGAGGAAGCATTTCGTAGGTTATATAATTTTCAATTAATTTTAGATTGTTGCGCAAACATGGTACGTGTGCTTTTCTGTGAATCCTCATGTTCACATTGTTCACAATTATAGAACAAGTACAGTAACAATAATTCCATGTATTTGAAAACATTCGTTTAAAATGAGTTCTTAGGCATAGTCCTTATCAGAAAAGGAAATTTGTCCAGGGTTATAAGATCAATCGACCATCTCAAGTTGCTGAGCAACCACTACTCTAGCTTGTATGTCAGTCTTACAACACTGAGTAAAGAAAACAGCAGTTAGTTTGAATGTTATGACTAGTACAAGAATTCCAAGAAGTAATAGAAATAGGAATTGCAATCTGGATGGAAAAAGGGAACTGATATGGGAAGGGAGCCAACCAAACAAATCAAGACTGGGTGTAGGATGGCTTAAGGCATTCATTTGTTTCTTCATGTGCTTTAGCAGAGATGACAGATTGGAAGATTCATCATGTATAAAAGCATGGCATTCAGTTTGAGTGATTGTGTATGTACCGCCTTGGGAAGCAATTAAAATATCTAAAGCCATTCTCTTGTGAAGGACAGCTTTTTTCATAAAAGACATTTTAGTATTTAATAAGAGTATTTCTGCTTGACTTTCGTTAAGGCCTTGTTGAGTATATTTAGTCAGGCCTTCCGTATGTGATAATGACATCTTTTAGCCCCAGAGAAGGAACAGTTATAGCCGCTTGGTGGGCATACCAGTGGAACACTGAATGAGCCCACCTGGCCTTAAAGAGAGGGAGATTAGCAACAGATGTTAGCTCAGTGTGAATCCTTTCTTGCTTCTAAGGGAAACTTGGGGTGCAGTGTTTTAGCATCCAGATAGTAGCCAAGGCCAGAGATTTGTTCCACATAACCATTGAGTTCCATTAGGAGTTACTCGATAAATGTCTGGCCTTTGAGACCAGTCTGTTCCAAATCAATCACTTTCTTTAAGTATGATAGTATTTTGAACCTTAAATGGAACAATTATAAAATAGTTATACAGTTTAAGCATAACAAAGGTTTAAATGAGGGGATAAATGGTTGGGAATACAGGCCTGGTCTGGAGTTTTGGGACAGTTATCTACAACAGATGTCATCTTCTTGTCATCTTGGTATGGTCCTTTCCAACAGGGCTGCAAAGAGTCTTTTATTTGATGCTTCTTCTGATAAATAATTCTCCAGATTATAGTCCATGATCCTTAAAGGTCAGGGAGCTCTCTGTGAAAAGAAACAGCTACCAACCGTTCATTGCTTTTAAGCATCTCAATGAGACCCTGACAGCAGTGTTATATATCTCTCTTAAGCAAAGTTTGTTCACATATTTCCTCATCTAATTGCATAGGCTGTCCTATTATTATTTCAAATGGAGGCAACTGCTGTTTACCAAAAGGGTGGAGATACAAGATTAAGGAGCACTAGCAGAAGAGCTTTTGGCCATGAGAGAGTAAATGCTTCTGAAAGCTTTGCCAGTTGGGTTTTGATTGTGCCATTAGTTCTTTCCACCAATCCTGAGGATTAAGGATGGTAAGTGCAGTGGAAATGCTGCCTATTGGCCAGATGTTACAGATAGATTTAATTATTTGTCCAGTGAAATGAGTTCCCCAGTCACTGTGTAACTCTGTAGGAATTCCTCAAACAGGAATTATTCCCTCCAATAATAATTTACCTAAAGCCATCACTCTTCTGCAAGGAAAGGCCCTAACACAGTGTGAGAATATACAGATCATTACGAGAAATATTTATATCCTTGAGATGGTGGCATTTGGACAAAGTCCAATTGCCGTACCTCAGAGGGTCCCTTAGGAAGGAAAAAGTGGCCTTGTGGTTCATGAAATAGTTTCCCTAGATTATACTTTGGGCATGTAGCCCAGCGAGTATAGGCTTTATGAGCCACTGTGGGAGAAAGTTTCCAAAAGTATTTTTTTCTCTTGTGGCCACGTTTATATATATTTTTTCTCCTCTGTGGTGATTTCTTGAGCCTATAGAAGGAAATCTTTTACTGGGTTAGCGGAATTAAGAGAAAGTGGAAGGCATTTTTGAGGGTGGATAGCATATCCAGCTTGATAACATCCTTGTTTATAATTTAAGTTGGATCCATCTGTAAACCAATTAAACAATAGAATGCAGTCGTGGTCTTCTCCCCTTGTGATTTTGGAAGCAAGGTAGCAGGGTTAAAATAGTGAAAAATATATATCTACACAATATAACCTAAGAAGGTTTATCATTATTTACTTGACAGTGCTTCCCATGCAACTTAGCATACCAAACAAGCCTGATTAATATCTCCCTCTTTATAGGAAGAGAGAACACATTTCTTTGAGAAGTCCCAGGGGCCATCTGAAACTTTTCAAAGAAGGTCAAAATAAAGTCTTCATTTAGGATATGAATTATGGGGAGCTTGTACCTTAATAGAGAGACCTCAGTCTTTTTGAACATAGGAAATTATTTTAACAAAACACAGATTTTCTGCCTTTTAGGTAAACTTACTCAAAAATAAAAACCTTTTTTTCCCCCCAAGGAAGATTAACCCTGAGCTAACTGCTGCCAATCCTCCTCTTTTTGCTGAGGAAGACTGGCACTGAGCTAACATCCATGCCCATCTTCCTCTAGTTTATATGTGGGATGCCTACCACAGCATGGCATGCCAAGCGGTGCCATGTCCACACCCAGGATCTGAACGAGTGAACCCTGGGCCACTGAAGCAGAACATGTGCACTTAACCACTACACCACTGGGCCGGCCGAAAAAAACCTTTTTTAAGCTCTTTATCAAGAGCCGACTAAGAGTTTAAGAAAATTATCCCTTTTAAGAGAGAAGGCCAAATTCTACTTCTTGTACCAGCTTACTTTTGATATTAAAACTTATTTACCTAATTAGATTCATTTCAATCTTAGCCAACTTGACCATGTACAAAACTCCTCAGGGTTTTACTTCCACCAACATTCTGTCACTTTCTTTTACATTCAGAATTTGTCCCATGCCTTTATTTTTTTTCCTTCTAGTACTTTGGGACAAATTTTTCTTTCCTAACCAACCAAACAAAAATATTTCCATTCTTTATACCTTCTTTACTGAAAATATACATCTTTCCTTGAATATACATATATTTTCCTTAATTTTTAGCAGCTTTAATCACATATATTAGAACTTTTGACCCATAGGAACCTAAGTTTTTAGTGAAAGCTAAGAAGTAAGTAATTATAAACTATCTTTTACATTAGCATTCTGTGGCTTGGCAAATTTATAAATGCCTTTTATAATTTCTAAAAACCTGTAACTTTGTAGTACAAGCCTTTAATAAAATACAAGATATGTTTACTAACAGACCTAGACACTTTTTAGTTTTTCTGTAATAAGAAGCCAAAAGTAAACTTATATTTAATAATTAACGATTAATATTTTATCTTATTTAGAGATGATCTAGATGTTTAGTGAATTTTTATCACTTAAATTAACCTAGCAAAACTTCAAAGTTTCAAGTTACCAAAGAGATTTTGGAAGCTATTTTAGGTACATGCACCATAACACATACTTATTGTTAAAAGTTCACCCCACTCTCATCTTTTTCACATGTATTTAATTACTTGTTCCAAATAATTATTTAGATTGCCTACAAGACTTCATGAGACATTAGACAAAATTGGCCACCATTTTAAGTTATTATTTTTGTTAACCAGTTTTATGATAGAGATAACATCAGCTTATTTAACCAAGCTTATTTTACAGCTTATTTAAGTGTAGAATAAAGGCTGCTTGTCTGCGTCATATCCAGTGCTGATAAATCTGAGGACATGCCTATTTTAATCAAACCAACAAACTTCAACAATCTTTTATTTGCCAAAGATTATTTCATATCACATTAACCTGAAAGGCATTTGGGTTAGTTTCATTTAGAAAAATTTTTGTAAGCACTTACTTTAAGTCACTTGAATAGAACTCCTTAGAAATTATACCATCCGGAGGTAAAATACCACACATTTATAATGTACATATATAGACACACACATAAACAGACAGACAGATGGATACAACAAAGATTTTCCTTACATTTCTGGGCAAGGTGCTTTCATAGCAAACTCTATCTGCCAAAACTTCTTTTCCCAGTTTTGTTTATTTTTAAGATTTTATTTTTCACTTTTCTCCCAAGGCACCCTGGTACATAGTTGTATATTTTTAGTTTTGGGTTTTTCTAGTTGTGGCATGTAGGATACTGCCTCAGCATGGCCTGGTGAGTGGTGCTGTGTCTGTTCCCAGAATCTGAACTGGCGAAACCCTGGGCCACTGAAGCAGAGCACGTGAACTTAACCACTCGGCCATGGGGCTGGCCCCCCCAGTTTTTTTTTTCTTTCTTTCTTTCAGGCTTAGGAATCTGGGATGGGAATATTCCCCCTTTTGTTAAGCAATTGCAAGTCTCAGCATGAAATGAGCCAGAGTTCGAAGGGGAGGCCACCCATTTGGGAACTGGTTGGGCTTTTTTTAGAACCTCGATTTCCCACTTTTAGTTTAGTTTTTTTTTTTTTTTGAGTAAGATTAGCCCTGAGCTAACATCTGCTACCAATCCTCCGCTTTTTGCTGAGGAAGACTGGCCCTGAGCTAATATCTGTGCCCATCTTCCTCTACTTTATATGTGGGACGCCTACCATAGCATGGCGTGCCAAGCGGTGCCAGGTCTGCACCTGGGACCTGAACCAGTGAACCCCAAGCTGCCAAAGCGAAATGTGTGCACTTAACTGCTGCACCACAGGCCAGCCCCTAGTTTTGTTTTGCTATAAAGACTGAACAACTCCTAAGGACAGTGTGGTGGCTCAGAAGTGTGCTGCTTGTGAGTGTTACTCCCCAAAGAAAGGTCATCAACTCTCTCATATGTGCCTCAGTTTCTCCCACCAGCAGCCTAAAACCTCCATGGGGGCTTGGAGTGTGGGTGACCAACCCTCATATGAGCTTCGCCAGATGAGCCTTTAATTAATTACCGTGAATGATAGTGGAGTTCCCTATGGGACTGCTACACATCATGAGGCAATCAGTTCTCCAACACTCCCGCTGAGGTCCTCAGTCACTTGAGAACGGCTTTTGGCCAAGAGAAGCTAGTGTCCCTTTTCTTTGGAGCGGAGCACGTTCAGTCTCTTATTTCTGTATCAAGCAGTTTGTTCAGACTTTATAAACACAATTCTTTTCAATTTAAAGCCAAGTTAAATAGGTCAGCCTGCCCCATTCATTCCAAAGTTCCCCCTAGGCTCCCCTCACCTAGGAAATTCCCTCTAGGCTCCTCTGGCCTAGGAATTCCCCCTTGGGCTCCTCTTACCTAGGGTGCATACTGGCATCCCCTTAAGACACCTATTCTTAAGGTTTGAAACAGCTCATATAAACCTTGGAGCATCAATGTAAAATAAGGAGGTCTGAGTTTCCCTTATGTCATATGAGGAGAACTCACCAGGGTCACCTGAAGAATGCAGTGATTTGGCAGGGCTCAGTGGGCCTCTATTGGTACCGAATGCCAGTTCAGTGTAGATTCCAGGTGGTCTCCAGTGGGTTTCTCTGAAATCCTGCCACAACTATGCCAAGAAATGTTGACAAAAATAATCCATAATCAATCTATAAATCAAAATTGGGATGAGTTTATTATGAACCAGATCTGAGGACTAGCCTAGCCT
Source organism: Equus quagga (assembly GCF_021613505.1). Lineage (NCBI taxonomy): Eukaryota > Metazoa > Chordata > Mammalia > Perissodactyla > Equidae > Equus > Equus quagga. The sequence continues at coordinate 12,084,681 of NC_060273.1, read as the reverse complement.
GCGGCCTTCCTTCCCCAAGGAAGGAAGGGCACCAAAGACATGGGGCGTACAGAGTGGTTATATACTATCTTGGAAAAAAGAGCATACATCACATATGATAGGAATGTCCCCTTTACAACAGTCACAAGATTGCCTAGCTGGCACAGCACAGCAGTTCACACAGCAGGTAGCAGGTCTGCTGTCTCAGTGGACACAGCAGGGTGGGCACAGCAATCAATTCCTAGCCTAGGGAGAAATGCTTATCTTTAAGGAAATCCAAATGTGGGGGAAGTTGCATCTTTATCTTAAGGTCATTTGTTCTTGTTTTTGGGACACAGCAAATGCTTAAAGCAAATATACAATGCATGCTCAATGGCCATGTTAGGCCCTTTTGGAAAAACAAGGTCAGGCCAAATTAGTTTTACACCAAGTGGCTTCCTCATATACTCCAGTATACCCTCTTGCTTGCCTTTTGTTTATCGTAAGAAACTTGCAAAATTTTAATGTGAAATATTTACTTTTACCTTCTTCCACATTTATATAATTTACTATTGATACTAGCTCAACACAAGGTTGACATAAGGGAAGCCATATTGTAGAAAAGAAACCATGTTATAACTGAATGACCTCTGATTAACTAGCCCAGACATGCTCTGTAGATTTTATGTCCCTTCCCAGCTGCTATAAATTGATAACTTTGTTCTTTTGAGTTCCTTAAGAATGTGATGACCCCCAAGCAGAGAGTCCATGCTGATAGCCATCATCAATGACAACTGAAAGATCAGGGTATAGGGTGTTGCTCTGGTCTCTGATGCATATCCAGTAAAACAAATGACTATCAGTAACTAAGACCAGATTTCTGCTCCCACCTAGAGATCAGATGGAAGCCTCATTGAGATTAGGTCTATTTTTCAGAGACTGTTAAAATTTGGGTTGTCTATACTTCTTTCCTTCTGGTCCAATACTTGATTATAAAATGTGCCTTTAGATGTGTTTCCAAAACTGTTGAGCAAGGTACAAAATTCTAATGCAAAATGTCGACCTGAAGCCAGGAACAAGAGAATATTTCCAAATGAGTGCAAAACAATTTCATTCCTAACCCAGATCTACACCCCAATTTAGCAGGAAGTAGCTAGATTGGTCGTCATCCCAAATCTTTCAAGAATAAGGAATGACCAAAGAATAGGGAGATTGAAACTGGCAAACAGTTAGCCATTGATGATTAAGTAGCTGGTAACTAAAGGTTTTTTTTCCTTTTTGCAATTACTGATTATAGCTTTTAGTTGTTCCCTCACCCATTGTTAACTGTGCTGTTTAGGCAATATGCTATCTGACTCCCTCTGGATTCCTTAGATAACATCTCCCTGGAGCCTGGGTCACCATGGTAACAGTGTGAGCTGTTTTTCAGGAATTAGAACCCCTTGTCCACTTTAGGCCAGTTGAGACCATCAACTCATCAACTGGGCCCATGCAGATGTCTGATAAGCAACCTTTTGATGTCAAGCCGATAAAAACTCCACCCTCAGATCATAACACTGCCATTTTGTGGTCTGTGAAGAGGCATGGAGTCTGACTGTGCTTGCGCAGATCATCAGTTACCTCTCCTCTCCTCACCTCCAATCACCTATCTCCACATTTCAGACCACCTATCCCCGTATCCCATAAATATCCCTGAGTCCCTATTTTTGGGGAAGTGGATTTGAGACTCATGCTCACGTCTTCACATGGCTGCCTTGTGATTAAACTCTCTCTCTACTGCAATCTTGTGTCTTGGCATTTGGCTTTCCAGGTGGTGGACAAAAACAAACTTGGTGTGTTAACACTATGTTTTCATATATTGAAATAAGTATGAGGATATTATGGAATAGGATAGGAAATCCATACACATTTGATATAATAGAAGACACAGGTTTGTACATATCTCCAGGATAGGGGCTTACTTTCTTTTAACATTGGGGATACTTGACTAGAAAATTTTTGTTGAGAAGTACTGCTATATATATAGGATGATGACATAAGAGAAATTCCTTCATTTTCTTGGGGAAATAAAACAATCCCGCCAACAAAAGACCTCTGTATAACAATGTTACTGCCTAAGGGGGTTGTCTACCTGCCCCAATAGTCATGCCAATAGTCAAGAGGCAAGGTGATAGGAGAGAAAGGGTTTTGTTACAGCTTGCTAGCATGAGGGAAGATGGCCGATTGATGTCCAAAAGAACCATCTTACAGAACACGGACTACAGGCCAGTTATATACGAGGCGGGTCTCCTGGTGTGGGAGGTGTTTGGTCTTAGTTCCTGATAGTCTTTTGTTTTACTGGATATGCATCAGAGACCAGAGCAACACCCCATACCCTGATCTTTCAGTTGTCATTGATGATGGCTATCAGCATGAACTCTCTGCCTGGGGGTCATTCAAAGTTATTATCTTTTCATAGCTGGGAGGGGCCATAAAATCTACAGAGCCTGCAAATCCCCTGGAGACAGACCCTTACTTATCTAGGCAAACTAAAGCAAAGATTCAGAGAGGCTGGTGAGTCAGGGTTAGTTAATCAGAAGTTGTTCCAAGTTACAATATGGTTTCTTTTCTACAATATGGCTTCCCTCATGTCAACCTTGTGTTGAGCCAGTATCACCAATATAAAAGAGAGAGAAAGAGCAGTATTTATTATTGAGTAAGCATTAACAGGTCTATATACAGGTAAGCTAGCAAGAAACCTGTGACCTTTGTGGTAGCAGAATATACCTCCTCGGGAGGCACTGCTGTGACTTTGGGGCTGAGTTGGTGGCCTGTCAGTAGTAAGTAAAAGGCTTCCTTCTCATGGCCCTGACTGCTTTGATGAGGCTTCTCTGGAGAAATATTTCTCACTTAGCAAGCACCAATCCTTTCATTTTCTGGATCGTTCCCATGAGTTTTATTCTTTCCTTTCTCATATAATATTTTAGCAAAGTTTATTTTACAAAAGTATCCCTATGAGGGATTTGGTGGTTCTGAATTTTATCAGGCTATAGCATTTTTTACATACTCAGGATTGTTTCTGGGGAGAAATCCTGCTACAGATTTAGAGAAACAGAAACACATTCAGTCGGGAAATAAATATACAAAATATTGGGATGTTCCAGGAAAATAAGTAGGGGATATGGCCGGTGCCTAGCCAAGTCATATTGGATCCAGAGTTGAAAGAGAAAATGCATACCAGTACATACATACTTGTATTCATTTTTTAAATAGTTAATTTTCCCTACACTGTTAAAGTAGTTGAAAAAATATTGAAAATTTGTATTAAAACTCACAACATTATTTTAAGTTTAAGTATAATATTTACCCCCAAACCAGAATTTATTAAAATTTTACATTTCTGGCCTTAATGGAAGCAAACTTCAGTAATATTTTTAAAACATACTTCTTAATCTATCTCGTTTTCAATGGAAAGAATTGCCATGTTCTACAATTTTTCATGAGACAGTAACTCTCAAATCATTTTTAATTACTTTAAATGTATTGAAACATCTCTCACAGGGCTCTGACATGGTGACTGGTACTGTTAAAAAAATACATAAAGACTACTTCCAAATTTAGATAAGATTGTACTAAGCAACATTCGTGAATCAATTTTGGAAGATCGAAACACAATGATGATTTTTAAAATATAAACTGTTGGTATTTCGTGTTGCTTAAAATCACTGAAGATGAAATTTCAACAGGACCTAAATCATCACAGTATTTGAGAACCAAGTTAGTGACGGCTTGTTATAAATCAGATGTATCGATTGAAAATAATCTTTCACCAATTAAAATCTGAAGAGTTTAATTTTTTATATGTCCATTTCAAAGATGAAATGAGGATGTCTACAATATCCTAATATTTTTAAGTATGCCTGTTCCCTATATTTGATCATTTAATCCAGTGATTCATACATTTCCAGTTTCTTTTCTTTTTTGTTTGTTTTCTAAGTCAGAGAATATATGCATAGGTCTTGCTGAAGTTTTATATGCATCAAGCATACTTGCAGAGTCACTTTCTTTTATTTGTTGTAAGCAAGGGGATAGGCCTTCACGAAGCTTTATATATTGTCAGATTTTCTCAGAGGATAATTTTATGATCTTTTCCACTGGATTCAAAATATCATCTCACACTGATAAGTCGCATTAAAAAGTTTGATTTATGGCCAGTCTGGTGGTGTAGTGGTTAAGTTCGGTGCTCCGCTTTGGTGGCCTGGGGTTTGTGGGTTCAGAACCTGGGTGTGGACCTACACATCACTCATCAAGCCATGCTGTGGTGGCACCCCACATACAAAATAGAGGAAGATTGGCACAGATGTTAGCTCAGGGCCAATCTTCCTCACAAGACAAAACGTTTGATTTATTTGCACTAAGATGCTTTTGATTTCAGCATAGTGTATTTCCTCATATGATATTACATGTGTTGGTATTGAGTGAATGTTAATTTGTGTGGGAAATGCCCTGATTACACCTGATCTTGATGTTCATTGGGTATCCTTACATCTTTGTAATATTTTTAGAACAGACATGAGAATAACCCATCTGCCCGTTGAATTTTCGAAAAAATATTTAAGTCCCTTATGGTTAAAATGGTTATCATACTTTAATTCATATATAGAGAAGTTTTGCATATTAAATTGTGAGCAGAACAAGGCAAAAATGTGGCATAATCATTTGGGGGGAGGAGATAATGGCTTCTACACTTTAATACCCCTTGCTATAAGTTGTTCCATTATCACTTTTCTGGCCTTGGGCATCTGTGTGTCAATATCATCTTTTTTTTTCCAATTAATAATTTCTGAAGCTTGACCATATTGAAATTTTTCGTTCATTTCAATAACGTCATCTTTCTTCTATTGTTATGACAGTACTCTTAATGTGAACATAATTTATGATCTAATACATTTGTTTATGATGGGCTGCATCTGTTTTATAATTTGAAAGTAAGGAAGAGTGCTTGACTTCTTATGTTTTAAATTGTATTTCTGGTTTAATGAGATTTCCTACAACATTATAAATGCCTTTTTGATTCTGTTATGCAAATAAGGCACAGATCGCTTTCTATCATTACCTACATTGATATTATCATAAGCTGTAAATTCATCTAAATCTGGAAAGAGTCTAGGGTTTAGGCTTCCAATGCTTTGTTGTGATCCTCTGAAAGGTATATTATTTTTTTTTTCACAAAACATAACAAAATCTAAAACCACTGGCAAAATACTTTGCCTTTTTTATTTTTCTAATTTTATTGCTCTCTGCTAAGCATCATCTTGTAAATTGTTAGTTTGAGTTTTTTTTAAACCCTTCTGTTTTAGAAAACATCATTATGAAATATCGAATCTTTGTGGTCGCAAGTTCTGTTTACATTCTTCTAATCTTTGAATATGTTTTTTGATATATAAATATTTGATTCTGTTAAATTACTGCCCCCCCCCCCCAAAAAAAAACACGTAGAAACAAAATAAATTCTTTGGAATAAGAGAGTCAGTAAAAATGAATCAACTTGTCATTAGGATATTTTTTTACAAATCAGTCTTTTGAAAATGTTTAGCCATCAAGTGAAATAGATTTTCTAAAATCTGAATCTATCTCTAGTCTAGGGTGATCAATGTTTTAGAGAGCCATTGCAGGACACAGACATAACAGACAAAAAAACCCAGAATATAATATACAATAGATAATTATGCACCTATGTGTTTTTAATACAAGAATGTATAAAATAGCTGTTTGAAAGAAAGTATAGGCTATAATTAACAAGACAAGAAATAACAAGTGTTGGAGAGGATGTGGAGAAAAGAGAACTCTCATACACTGCTGGTTGGAGAGCAAACTGGTCCAGCCACTAGGGAAAACACTATGGGGATTCCTCAAAAAATTGGGAATAAAACTACCATATGATTCAACTATTCCACTCCTGGGTATTTATCCAAAGAACATGAAAACATGAATGCATAAAGATAACATGCAGCCCTATATTCATCATGGCACTATTCACAATAGCCAAGACGTGGAAGCAACCTAAGTGCTCATCAAGGGAGGAATAGCTAAAGATGCGGTATATATACACAATGGAATATTATTCAGCCATAAAAAAGATGAAATTTTGCCATTTACAAAACATGGATGGACCTTGAGGGTATTATGATAAGCAAAATAAGTCAGAGGGAGAAAGTCAAATACTGTATGATCTCACTCATAAATAGAAAATAAAAACCACAACAAACAAACACATAGAGACAGAGCCTGGATTGGTCGTTACCAGAGGGGACAGGGGGTGGGGAGGGAGAAGGGCGAAAGGGGTGATTAGGCACATGTGTATGGTGATGGATGGTAATTAGTCTTTGGGTGGTGAACATGATGTAATCTACACAGAAATCGAAATATAATGATGTACCCCTGAAATTTAAAAAGAAAAAAGTATACGTTGGTTTGTATTATTCACTTTTCTATGACAAACATGCTATTATTTAAATAAAACAATAATAGGACTAGTTAACAGTGGCAAGAAACCTTTGTGATTTTACTGTCTAAAAATTATGGGGTTCTACTCTAGGCCCAGGAAAGTACAATTCTTCAATCTTTGGGGCTCAGTGGAAGAACTCTGTAAATGGAAGTCTCCCCGCTGGCCGTCTTTGATGGACGGGAGCAAACACATTCTGTTTTACTTCTTTCAGCTTGTTCAAGAAAGTTAATTGTCCAGCAGAAAAACACTGTTCTGTTCTCCAGAGCGTTTCTTTTTCTGTTTGTCCATTTTTAGTTTAGGCTTGGCACAGTCATGTTTTCCATTTGTATTACAATAAAATTCTCAGGGGTGAGAGGGGTCCGCAGTATAAGGCCCTGTGCCAAGCTTGTACCCTCCCCGCCTTTTTCTTTTACTAAATTTGTCAGGTTCTTCAGAAAATCTTTTGTAGTTCTTAGAAGTTTGCATAAGCTCTTTATATACAAAAATATTATTTCCTTATATTACTAAAAGATCTACATAATAGTAGTAACAGTTTTACTTGAGTGCTTTCTGTGTGTCAGGTCCCGTGGTCACTAACCGCTTTATTTGGCTTCTCATTTAATTCTCACAACAGTTCTATGAAGTAGGTTCTATTACTATCTGTGTTTTGTGGTTGAAGAAACTGAGAAAGAGAGACCAACTTGTTCGCGGTCCTAGAGCCACGAGGTGGCAAATCAGTACACGATACAGAAGGGTGTAGTGGACTGGAAATCAGGAGATAGAGCTTCAAACCCTGGAGCATTTGAACGCATGCTATTTGCTGAAAGCCGTGCCTCCAGATGCCTCTAGATGCCTCCAGACGCCTCAAGATGCCTTCGAGCAGAGCACGTCCAGACAGCTTACAGCCTCATGGAGAGAGACACGTGTATCCAGTTTGTTACAGGTGCTGGAATAGAGGTAGACACAAGGGACCGTGGAGCAAACAGGTGGGAAACGGGCTGTGGACACGTGGAGCCGTAAGTTCTAAGCATAAATACTGAGGGAGAGGAGGGCCGGCATGAGTCACGGGTCTTTCAGCGAGGCAGGGCAGTTGTGTGAGCAAGGAAGAGCGCAAACACTGGAACGTTAGGGACCTTGTCCTTGGGCAGTGTCGTCGATGTCGGTGCCTCTGTATCTGGGGAGAGGGCTAGAGAAGTGGGGTGGAGACACACTGGTGGAGAGGTGAGGTAGAAGTGGTGAGTGGGGGGAAACTGCAGAAAGGCCCAGGCCATGGAATGGTAGGGGCAGAGTTACAGTTTAGAGAGCGCCCTGTTGGGTAGTGGGGTACCAGTCATCAAGGATGCCAGTCGGTAAGATTCAGGCAGTATTTCAGGAGAGGCATGTTAAGAGCAGGAACCGAGGCAGCAGTACTGGGCCTCAGAATTGGTGCCTGACAAAAAACACCTCAGGACGCAGAGTTGACAAGGGATGTCGGAGGGAGCTTCCGTCAATGGTCACCGCCTGCAGCTTAAACCACACCACCCTGACGTCCTCTCTCGCCTGGCAGCTTTTATAGCCAGAAGTTTTACACAGCGTTTCCTTTAAATCACAGGCTTGAAAACTCTGTGAGTCGGGGAGCAACAACTGTCTTGTTCACCATCGTATTCCGTCTGAAGGAGCCTGACTCAGATTTAAAAAGAGCTATCACAGACCAAAAATTAAACAATGTGTTTTTTCTGACAAATAGAATTGAAGTTTGTCATCAGATGCGAGAAGAAAATTCAAGTTACCTTGCCTGACCCAGGCAAAGCTCTTTAAGGCTTCAAAGGTTAGAAGAATCATTCCACCTTAGCAGTTTTGTGAAGAGCTGCTAAAGGTTTAACAATCTGTGAGAAGATTTTCAAATTCCCCAGGCTGTTCAAGGCTTAGAAGAAATTATACCTGTGTTTTTCAATGACTTTTAGCCACAGAGTATTTTTGAGTAACTACTCAAGAAAAAAGTTATTATTTTAATGGAAGAAATATTTGCTTTACTTACCTGATAGTAAAAAGTAGTTCTTATCTAAGGAGACACAGCAGAGCCTTTCAAACCAAGGAGCACAACCAGCAGGGGACAGTTAAAATGCAATGGCGCGTCCACTCGTTGACATGAGGTAGCGTCTTGACTAGATAATTCTAACAACATTCTTTCTCAGAGGAAGCCATTTTCACACTTCAGATTAGGGTTTTTTTTCTTAACTAAGTCAATAATTTAATTATTCATTTATTGGCCAAGAAGGAATTCATTAACCAGAGGAAATATGAGCAACCGCTTTTTCAGTGTCCAGTGGCTAACATGATAGTAACTGGGTTTAAATTTTGGAAATAATGGATTTGTTTTACACCAATAATGCTTTTTAGTTGGGAGCTGTTGGTCCTTCTTTTGTTTTACCGACTGCTAATATGATGACTAAATGAGGTGACATACTTTCAGCCAGTGATTCTTAACTCTGCCTACACAGTAGAATCGCTTGAAGAATTTTTAACCAATGCTGATGCCTGGGCCCCGTCTCCAGAGAGTCTATTTAATTGGTCTTGGGTAGGGCCCAGGCATCAGTATTTTTAACAGAGATCTTCCTAGGTGAGTCTAATGTACAACCAAAGTTGAAAACCGTTGCTTTAAACATTCCTCAGAGGCCAGTTAATAGTTTAGAAGAGTGGAATGACCATCCAGACTAAGAAATTGAATCTTTATTTTACTTATTTGGTTACTTGTCTTTCTCTTCATTCCAGGCTATATGCTTTTGTGTGTGTGTGTGAGAGGAAGATTGGCCCTGAGCTAACATCTGTGCCAGTCTTCTCTATTTTATGTGGGATGCCACCACAGCATGGCTTGATGAGCCGTGCTAGGTTCATGCCCGGGATCCGAACCTGTGAACCCTAGGCTACCAAAGCGGAGCACATGAACTTAACCCCTGTGCCACTGGGCCGGCCCCCTATATGCTTCTTGAGAACAGGAACTATGTCTTATTTATCTTGATATCCCCAGAGCCTAAGACAGAACTCAGCATATAGTCTCTTAGTAAAGTTTTTTTTTTTAGGGTCTTTTTTTTTTAAAGATTTTATTTTTTTTCCTTTTTCTCCCCAAAGCCCCTTGGTACATAGTTGTATATTCTTCGTTGTGGGTCCTTCTAGTTGTGGCATGTGAGACACCGCCTCAGCGTGGTTTGATGAGCAGTGCCATGTCCGTGCCCAGGATTCGAACCAACGAAACACTGGGCCGCCTGCAGCAGAGCGCGTGAACTTAACCACTTGGCCACGGGGCCAGCCCCTTAGTAAAGTATTTTTGAAGGAAGGAAGAAATAATAGGACTTGGTAATTGTTTGAATGTGGCATGATGTAGGCAATGGAGTCAAGTATGTATTTGGGGTTTTTTAATTTGTTTCTTGGGCATATGCAACTCTGGAGAGTACTTGGGAAGAAGGGGTGTGTCTCGTGGGGTACTAGCCAGGCCTCTGAAAGTTTCCTGAAGGCCCTGATGGATTTTGTATTTGAGTTTCCTTAAAGCAGCTATTTGAATTCTTTATTAGGTAAATCCACGATCTCCGTGTCTTTGGGTTTGGTTACTAGAAGATTACCGTGATCCTTTGGTGGTGTGATATTACCCTGATTTTTTCCTGTTCCTTGAAGTCTTGCAGTGCTCTCTTCACATTTGGAGTAACAATCCACTCGCTGCCTTCCGGAGAGAGAGAGCTTCTGTCAGACGTGCTAGAGATGCTGAGGCTGTCTCAGACCTTCCGTGGGGACACCTGCCCCAGACTTCTTGCTCCCTCTTGTGGCAGAATTCTTAAGCTTGTGTGCCTTCTCTGGATCCTGCGATGCACCAGGCTGTTCTGACAGCCTGTCTTGTTTTCCCAAAGGAGTTGCTAAAGCTCTAGTACCCAGTTTGTGGTCTGTCCCTGGTCTGCAGATTCAGATTGACTTTCTGTACACGCTCACTGGCTGTCCTCAAAGCTTGCTCTCACTGCCGCCATCAGGAGCACGCACCAGGTGCCGGCCACGGGGTGGGTGGTATGTGGATGAGGCATATGGAATGCTGGGGGTGCCTGTGGGCCAGCTGGCAGATAAGGCATTCCCAGAGCGCGTGGACAGGCTTCTTGATGGAGTCCACAATGCAGTTAGTAGAATCTACGTCCTCTCACAGCCCTCCGAGAATCCTATCTGCTACTCTCCAAGCCTCCCGCCCTCCAGTCATGTGGCTCACGATGTAGTGCCCTGAATGGGGTGAGAGAGAAACAAGCCCCTTTGGCAGCATTCCACAGAACTGGGGAAGCCAGGTGCTCACTCACCTGCTCTCCCTTTCCCCTGCAGGAGAAATCACCGGCCAGGAAGATGTCTCTTGGCCCTAAGCTGGGCTGCCTTGGGGAGAAATGATGCTGGTGCGCTCAAGCTGTTCCCCTTACCCACTGCAGTGTGTCCAGACTTATATTTTTCTTGCTCGAATAGTGTGCTTGAACTTTGCCCCTGGGAACTCGGACTTCCACAAAGGCTCTCTCATCCGTGGCTGATTGTCTAAGATGGTATTATCCAGGGGCTCCCAGATCATGGCAGAGAGAGGCTGGAGCCAGTTCACCGGCAGCTGCAGGGTCCACAGCCAGCACCAAGGTCTAGCTTTAGTTGATGCATGGGTGGGCAGAACTCCTCCTGAATCCCTTGACATGTGGTGCTGGGTCCCACAGCTCCCTCAGTGGCCCTTTGTCCATGAATAGATGCCAAATTTTTGTTGCTGGAGGAAAGGGACAAAAATGAGGAATATCTATGCCGCCGTGATGCTAATGTCACCCACCCCATTTTAACTATTTTTAAGTGTACAATTCAGTGGCATTAAGTATATTCACACTTGTGCAACCATCACTACTATCCCTCTCCAGAACTTTTTTATCTTCTCACACTGAAAGTCTGTATTAAACAATAACTTTCCATCATCCCCTCCCCCCAGCACCTAGTGACCACTATTCTACTTTCTACGTCTATGAATTTGACTGTTCTAGGTACCTCCTATAAGAAGAATCATCCAATATTTGTCCTTTTGTGTCTGGCTTCTTTCAGTTAGCACTCATATCTTTCAAGCTTCATCCCTGTTGTAGCACGTGTCAGATTTGATTCCTTTCTAAGACTAATCATATTCCATTGTGTGGATATACCACATTTGGTTTCTCCATGCATCCATCGATGGACATTTGGGCTGTTTCTACCTTTTGTATATTCCAGCCTTATTCTTGGCCCTCTGTCCCAGCATCCTGCAGTTGGCTCCAGAGTGCTAGTCCAAGTAATCCTTCCTGTGAGTAGCGTTTGGGTAGAGCACTAGCTGTCTGAAAATAAAAATGGGGGCCGGCCCCGTAGCTGAGTGGTTAAGTTCGCACGCTCCGCTGCGGCCACCCAGGGTTTTACTGGTCCGGATCCTGGGCACGGACATGGCACCGCTCATCAAGCCATGCTGAGGCGGCATCCCACATGCCACAACTAGAAGGACCCACAATTAAAAATACACGACTATGTACCAGGGGGATTTGGGGAGAAAAAGGAAAAATGAAATCTTTAAAAAAATAAAAACAAATTCCAGTCTCCTCCCAGTGGTCTTTCAGGAAGTGGTAGCCACATACGTCTAGCATCACGTATAGAGTCTCTACCATTTGAACTTTTAAAATATATATTTTTTTCTTTACTGGTGTCTGTTCATTTTTGTGTCACAAGCAGTTTCTCTTTTGGTCTTTTTTCTCCTTTCCTTTAAGAAATTTAGTACTTAAAGAAAAAATAATCTCTTTTTAAAGACTCGTTTTAGAAGTGGTACTTTCAGATAGAGTATATTAAGTGCCAACTTTTTACTTGTGCTGAGACTGTCCCCTTCACTCCACGGGGGCCCTGGCCCCATTTGTGAGGTTTGATCACATGTTAATGTTCCTCAGAGATTTTAAATAGTGGAAGAAAAGGTCGCAAGCAGTGAGAGCCGCCGGGAAAAATAGGTTCTGCCATAACTGTTTACTTCAGTGCTGTCTAAATATTTTAGACCTCCTGAAAAAGATATTCTTGGGGGACACTGAATTCCAACATCAGTTACTCAGAGGCCATTGGATATAAACAAATGGTAATTGCCTTAATTCGAGATTACCTTAAATTTTCAAAAGGTAGCAAAAAGTGAATTGAATTTATTCTAAAAAGTATTGGAGAGGGGCCAGCCCAGTGGCATAATGGTTAAAGTTCACACACCCCACTTCAGCAGCCCAGGGCTCACAGGTTCAGACCCTGGGCGCAGACCTAGCACCACTCATCAGGCCACGCTGTGGCAGCATCCCACATAAAACAGAGGAAGAGTGGCGCAGATGTTAGCTCAGTGACAATCTTCCTCAAGCAAAAAGAGGAAGACTGGCAACAGATGTTAGTTCAGGGCCAATCTTCCTCACACACACACAAAACGTATTGGAGAAATGTATTCAAAATTACAACTTGAAAACTCTTTTCCAGAAAGTTTAAATGGAACAATTTCCAAAGATCCACGTAGCCTTCACAACATTTTCAAAAGGTTGGTGAAATTGACCAGTAAAACCCAGACCTCTGCCAGGTGAGGACACGGGCCCCCTCCCAGACATCCAAGTTACGGAGGGGAAACAGTGGAGGAGAGCATGCTGTTTTGGAGCACAGGCAGGCCCGCAGAGATGGTGGGACCTTTTCCCCATCTTTCCAGCAAAGGAACACCACCTATTAGTTCAGGGGACTTTACCAAAGAAGTGTGAGTGTTCACCAAATTAGCTAGTGTTCTTCCTTTGAGTAATACAAAAACAAGAAATGAGGTTTTGTTTGGGGGATGGGGATAAATGTTGTAGGAAATAATAATAAGAAAAGCCACTCCAGTACCATCTCTTCCTGGGGAACAGAGTAGAAGTCCCCTCTCCTCTAAGAAAGGGAGTGTTTCTACCCAAGTAGAAGAAGAACAGGAGGCCCCTTTTCCTCACTTACTCTACCTTCCAGAGACAGTCACTGTTAAGAGCATAATAAATTTCGTTCCAATTCTTTTTCAATACATTTATGCATATACTGATGTACACAGTTCATTTTTTAAAAACTGGGAAAATAAGGAAGTTTTATTTTTATTTATTTTGTTTATTTCTTTTTGGTGAGGAAGATTGGCTCTGAGCTAGCATCAGTTGCCATTCTTCCACTTTTTGCTTGAGGAAGATTGTCACTGAGCTAACATCTGTGCCCATCTTCCCCTATTTTGTATGTGGGATGCCACCACAGTGTGGCTTGATGAGTGATATGGGGGTTCAAGCCCAGGATCTGAACATGTGAACCCAGGGCTGCCAAAGTGGAGCACACAAACTTAACCACTACGCCACCAGGCCAGCCCCCCCAAAACTGGGATGATACATGACTTGGGGTTTTTTTTATTACTTGCATTTTAAATTTAACAATCTTAGAGTCCTTTTCATGTTATTAAATATAGATTTACCCCATTATTTTAACAGTGCATGGCAATCCGGAATTTAGACAAACCTTTATTTCATCTTCCATTGTTAAAAATTTAGGTTGTTCCCAATTTTTCTCTTATAAACAATGGTGCCGTGTACAACCTTTTACATATATTCTTGTACATTTATGGGAGAATGTCTTTAAAGGACATTCAAGAGTTCAAGCACTCTTCTGGTTGCAAAGGACAAAAATACAAATCAAACTAGCATTAAGGAAAAGCAAGGAGTATGTTGGTTTATGAAGTTGGAAATGATACTGGGGAAACACACAGGATTGAAGGAAGAGCTGGAGGAGGCCGGGGCTCAGGCCTGGTGTGTGGGCTTAACACATAATACAACCAGCACTCTGTCTCCGTCTCTGCTTGTCTCCATTCTGCACATGGTCTTTCTGTATTTGGCAAGGAAAATGCTGACTACCAAATCCAGAATGCTTCAGAAGAGCTCTTTTTGTGTCATTCATTTTATAGTTTCTGTAACACACACTCTCTCTGTCTCTCCCAGGCTACCTCTTATCTTTTAGCTTTATGTTTTCATTGTGTTTCTGTCTGGTCAACTATATACACACATTTATGGTTCCTGCTCTGCCTGTTATCCTTTAACTTCCTTTTTTCATTATATCCTTAATGTTTTCTGGGTTTTATATATTGCTTGGAGAGCCATCGTTCCCTACTTTGTACTTGTAAATGCATTATCCTCCACGATGTCTTTTCAATATTTTATAACTTTGATTTTTAGGGCCAAATCTTTAATCTATTTAGAATTTATTTTCTGTGTAATGAAGGACAGGAACTAATTTTTTTCCCCCAAATATTTTCTTCCTTTGGGTTTCCACAGAAGCAGACCCAAGGATTCAAGTGCAAGTAGTTTATTTGGGAGATAAAAGGAAATACCATGATAAAAGATCAGGGAAATGGGACAAGGAAGGGAAGGCAGTCCATAAAGGATATGTTACCAGTCCCTTTGGGCAACTGGAGCTTAATTCCACTGAGAATCAGTGCATGACTTATGCCACCCTGGAGTCAAGGGAGCTGGCGTATTGGCGTAATCATCAGTCATTAGTTGAAGGCTCTTCCTAAGAATGTCAATTCCCTGTGCAGATGACAAAGTGGCCTCTAGAGACATGAGGAAGCCCATAGACAAAGAAAGGCCTGTGCTGGCAGTTGGACGTTGGGCCACTGAAGTTGTCAGAGTGAAGGAATATGGGCAAGGTACCCGCAGTGCTGGGAAATCTTCCCAGTCATCCCAGGGGCACTTCTTGGGTTGGTTTGTTTTGTCACTTATTTGAAATCAGACAGGTTCTGGTCCATCATATAACACCTTTAGTCCTGGTGAAACTGTGTGAGTATTACAGGTGATATTTAGAATCATATTTAAGTCCTCCCCCGCCCGAAAAAACAAACATTCCCATTGGAATTTTGACTGGAGTGGCTCTAAATGTACAGTTTAGTTTAAGGAAAACATCATTTTTATAACACAGAGATGTCGATCTGGGAACCTGGTGGTCTTGTCATTTGTACAGGTCTTTTATACCTTTCATCAGTGTTTGATAGTTTGTGTGAGGGTCTTCCACGTTTTTTCAGATCATTTTCTAGATATTTTACTTTTTGCTGTAGATGAACTCTTCAGTTCACAGGAAAGCCAACATGCTTAATGGACTCATCTTTTCTAACAGACACTTCATTTCTACCTTAGTTTATATGCAATAAACACTGGGCTTCAAATGCTTAACACGGTAATTTTAACTATTCACAAAGGACCCCAAAGGAGTAGGACATGTAATGAACCAAATGCTTGAGCCGAGACCACTGCTCACCATCCACATCTCAGCTCCGCTTCCTTATTCTCTATCCACATTCATATGGGTAAAGCTAGGTACTAATGGTATTTGAAAAGGTGTCATGAGCCGCTCTTATTCGTAGAGGTTCCAGGTCTCTGCATAGCCAGCCTCTGCCCCCTTATAAGGCCCAGCATGGAACCTAGGAAGAAGATGGAGAATAAGTTTTCTCAACCTTGGCGTTACTGACACTTGGTCCTTGTTATAGACTGAGTTGTGTCCTGCCAAAATTTGTTTGCTCAAGCCCTAACCCCCAAAGTGACTTTATTTGGAGATAAGGTCTATAAAAAGGTAATGAAGGTTAAGTGAGGTCATAAGGGTGGGGCCTTAATCTGATAAGGCTGATGTCTTTATAAGAAAGGGAAGAGACACCAGGAGTTTCTCCCTCCACACACACAGAGAAGAGGCCATGGGGAGAAGGTGGCTACCTGCAAGTTAGGAAGAGAATCTTCACCACAAACCAAATCTGCCAGCATTTCAATATGAGATTTTTTTTTTTTGAGGAAGATTAGCCCTGAGCTAACTGCTGCCAATCCTCCTCTTTTTGCTGAGGAAGACTGGCCCTGAGCTAACATCCATGCCCATCTTCCTCTACTTTTATATGTGGGACGCCTACTACAGCATGGCATGCCAAGTGGTGCCATGTCCACACCCAGGATCTGAACTGGCGACCCCTGGGCTGCCGAATCAAAACATGCACACTTAACCACTGCGCCACCGGGCCGGCCCCTCAATATGAGATTTCTATCTTCCAAAGCTATGAGAAAATAAATGTCTGCTGTGTAAGCCACCCAGAGTCTGGTATTTTGTTACGGCAGCCCAAGCAGACTGATAACAGCCCTAGATCATTGTTCGTTGTGGGAGGGCTGTCCTTTGTACAGTAAGACTTTTAGCAGCACGTCCAGGCTCTACTCACCATTAGAGGCCAGCACGTACCTCCCTCCCCAATCCCCTCCCCCCCGGGTATGACAACGAAAAATGACTCCAGACATTCCCAAACATTCCTAAGAAGCCAAATTGCCCCAGCTGAGAACCACTGATGTAGAGGAGTGGGAAAATGTCTATCTAGTCCTAAAGGTCTCAGCTCTTTCACTTTCCTGTTTATCAGGGCAGAGGGGAAAATGTCCTGTGGGAGAAAGAGACAAAGACCTTAGGCTTCAGCACACACGTGATATCGGGCAATGTCAGAATCCTGAGAACAGGTGACAGACGTACCTTGCTCAAGCAGTTTCTGTTTAATAAACACGATTGCTGTACTGATTTTGTTCATGCTTTCTGGGGCCCGCCTAATTTGTGCTCTTTGTAAGTAGCAAAGGCTATAAAAGCTGGGTCTTCCTTGACTTTTCTTTTAGCTGATGAGCGGGTTAAAAGTTAAATGGAAATAGGAATTCTGCCCTTCTTTATTCTGGAGGGCACTGACTCAAGGACTTACGAAAAGTTTAACAAACTGATTCTGAAGAATTTCTCCCTAAACTCACTTCTTCTGTTGGTAATATTATTGTACCACTTACTAATATTTGGAGAGAACTTTGATTATTAAGATGAAGAACTTTCCCTCTGCCCAACATACAAGAAAAGCTTTTAAAAAATGGAAATGAACTGAATAGAAGCAAAATCTTTGTTGCTATAACTGAAAAACTACAATTTATTTTAGGTGTGAGAAGAGTAAATAAGATAAATGTGAGGCCTGATTCTGCACACAAATATGGATCAGAGGCTCGTTCTGGCTCTTGCAGCCAGGATTAGGTTGGAGGTTCATTCTGTAGGTGCACCCCATGATGCTTTGCTTGCTGTTGCCTCATCTTCTCCACTGTTGCACTATAATATTCATATGTTGAGTATCAGTACCCAAAGAAGAGCTAGTCCAAGGATGAAAGTTATCCAGTCTTCAGTTGACAAAGCCATTCCAATAGTGTACAGTGAATATCCCAACATGAGGAGAACGATGAATTCACGGTGCTGCATCAAGAAGTTCCCTGGGTGCTGAATCTCTCGTAACATGGTGTTTACATTAGAAGCACGTGGGATCCAAGGCATGGTGGATTTTTGGGGGTGGCAGGAAGAAGAGGGAAGAGTTACAAATACAGTTAAAGGCTGACTAAAGAACTTCTCATTTTGAAAGGACACGGTTTTCAATATAAAATTCATTTGTACTCATAATGAACATGACTAGTCAGACTAGGGTTCTACCCTATCTAGCTTTCTGAGGATAGTATAAAGATAATGTTCTAGGACATTCTAAAATATCTTCCATGAAAGATCCTCAAGAGAAGAGAATGCCTCACTCAATTCTCTGTGGCTTCAGACGACTTCAGGAAGCAAGCTGTCATGAATTTATTGAACAAATCCCAGTGAACTTCTTTTGAAACTGGGAAATACCCTGTGTTCCTGAGACATGCTAGGGAGTACTTAAAGCAAGAACAAGCTTTGTATGTCTTTCTGAAACATTTTCACTGTATGGCAAGTAATTTTATACTTTATAAAAGTAAACATATGATCAATAGAAAGTAAGATACATATGAACTTAAGAATCAATAGTTTGAGCCACAATCATTGGATAGCTAGATAGTGATCTGTAATTATTTCACATGGGTGAAATGTCTATATGGTTTGCCACTCTGCACTTGCTTTAAATACAAACGTTTCTTAAGGTCTCGGTGTTAGAAGGTGTCAGCTGTTAAGCTACTGGGCACCCAAGATAGCATAGGTCATTAGTGACTTTAGAACACGGGAAAGGCTCCTTGGGGCCCTACTTATGTACCAGGACATGGAAATTTGACAGAACAGGGCAACCCCAGCCCCTTGGGCAAATTACCTCTCTAACCTCAGTTTCTTTGTCAGTAACGATACCCACGTCATTTGGCAGTTGAAAGGATTAAATTAGTAGGCTTAGCAGAGTGCCTGGCATAACAGCTAATGTCCGTTAAGTTGTTTAAGGTCATAGAGCCAGAATTTGCAATCATCTGAGTACAGGAGTGAAGTCTCTCCTCAGCTACCATTTTTCTGAACAAGTCAGATTCTTCTTGAGGAACAGGTGCCAGGGAAGGAGTTTGAGGCCTCATCTGATGACTTTTAGGTGGACTTACTGTAAAGCCAAAGTACATGCAAGTTCAGAAATGTAAGTAGGTCAGAGGGCTAGTCTTTTAAATATCAAGCCTGGAACTTCTGAAATTTGATTTCTGACCGCCAAGCTACAGGTCTTCAACTCCTATGGTTCAATGGAAAGATGCAGAAATGGAAACTCAAGGCTGTCTCTAGTAGACACCCCTTTTGTGGTATGAGCTACCTGATCTTCTCTTGTTTATTTCAGTTTCCCCAAGGAGATGATCAGAACACTCATGTGCCCTCTTCTGTCCGAGACTTCTAGGCCCTACAGTTATCCTTTAAAATTTGTCATTCACCTTTTTTTCCCAATAAAATCTCAATACAGAGAAATGCCCTAAACAGACCCTTTGATAAGCTTACAACCTAATGAGAAACTTATTTCATCAAGTTCTACAAAATCATTATGCATGTCCAAGAAGTTTGCAGACACCCTTTACATACTAGGATACTTTTACCAGTGTTTTTAAAGTTTAGGACAACTTCACAATGCAGTCTAGAGTTTGGAAGGCACATCAGATTAGGAATCTGGATAGGGCTTCAAAGTTTTCGAACACCTGGATACTGAGATTCAGACATGTCAGGTTTATTAGGCCCTGCTTCAAACAGCTTAATATGGTAGAGGACAACAGTTACATAAGTAAATCTGTGCAATCAAGTTTTATTGGCATGACTGTAGAAGTGGACACTGATGACAATGTAAGAGAATGGATAGAGAGATGACAGAGAATAAATAGGAATGGCCTCCTAGTAACATATGGGCTTAGTCCTAAGACATGACTGGTATATGTTAGGCCAAAGTGGGAGGCATATTCTAGCTAAACAGAAAAGTAGTGAGCTTGGAGTGATGCATGATCATATATACGTAATGACAAATAATTTACCATGGCCACAGTAGAAGCTGGGTTCTGTGAAGAAAGGAGATACCAGAAAGGAAGAAGCTGAAGATGTAGGCAAGGCCCATAGGACTTTATAACAAGTTTATGATTTGGGAGTGACATCAGCATCATAGCAGAGTGAGCTCCCCCCTTAGACTCTCCCCGCTAAGATGCAATGAAAAGGACATTCATATACCAACAGAGGACATTAACATGATACAGAAGGCATCTGAGAGACCCACGCAGCCATATGCCTGAAGGTGGAGGTGCTGGACCCCCTGGAGGAAGTGGAAGGAGGTAAGGGGACTCTCCACTCCCTCCTCCAATGGCAGGGACCCTGGGTTCTGGACCACATGGCTCTGGGGAAGGGGCCCTCCAAAGGAACACTTTCACTCTCCAAATTCCCTCACAGCCCCACACAGAGGTGACTAAGCTATTGTGGGGCTGTCTTCATCAAGCTAGCACCCCAGGAGAGCAGATAGCAAGGGCAGAGCGAGAATGCCCCCGGGATTGTGCAGGAGAAAGAAAGCACCCCTCTCCCCACCCAGCACTCCAGCTCAGCTGGTCGGCCAGAGTGTCTGCACAGATAGAAAAGCAGTGGCTGGAGGGAATGAGCTGTGGACTGTGGCAGGCTCAGCTCTTGGGGCCAGCCTGGTGGGGTAGTGGTTAGGTTCACATGCTCTGCTTTGGCAGCCCAAGGTTCACAGGTTTGGATCCCAGGCACAGACCTAGCACCACTTGTCAAGCCACTCTGTGGCAGCATCCCACATAATAAAAATAGAGGAACATTGACACAGATGTTAGCTCAGGGCCAATCTTCCTCAACAAAAACAAAAACACAGCTCTTGACCCCTACTCAGTGGTGGCAGGTGGAAGCTGCAACCAGATACTATTGCTATGCAAAAGCACAAATTCACGATGTAAAACAATATGAAAAAGTTTATGATTGGGGTTTGATCTTGAGAGGAGCAGAGCAAATCTTCAAGAGTTTTAAGCCAAAGAAATGTACAGTAAATTGTTAACTCAGCAGCTCTGACATCTTCTGGCCTGGTCCTTGACCACTCTTTGTAGATAACTTTTGAGCCCTTGGAATATGCTGCCTGATAAGAGTATTTTGGTATACCCGGGCTTTGGGCCACACCAGATGTTATGCTAATAACGTGACTTATGGTGAGTACCAATTTTTGCATGCTTAGGGGCTTTGGGCCACAGTGCATCAGTTTGATCTTGGGCTGAGGGGAGAGGGCACCTGGAGACTGAGTAGCTAAGGTCAGTCATGTGCCCACATGCCTACATGACTGACCCCCAATAAGAACCCTGGACACCAGGGCCTGAGTGAGCCTCTCTGGTTGGGAACACTTCACACATGTTATGGAATTCTGGGAGAATTAAGTGCTGTCTGTGCGACTTCACTGGGAGAGGACAGTTGGAAGCTTGTTTCTGGTATATCCTGGACTCTGCCTTATGTGCCCTTTTCCTTTGCTGATTTTAATCTGTATCCTTTCACTGTAATAAACTGTAGTTGTGAGTATAACATCTTCTCTGAGTTCTGTGAGTCCTAGTGAATTCCTAGTGAGGATGGTCTTGGGGACCCCACATGTAAGAAACAAAAAGCAGTACCAGCCCTAATGGCCTAGCGGTTAAAGTTCGACACTCACCACTTCGGCGGCCCGGGTCCAATTCCCAGTCGTGGAACCACACCACCCATCTGTCAGTTGCCGTGCTATGGCGACAGGTCACATAGAAGAACTAGAAGGACTTACAACTAGGATGTACAACTATGCACTGGGGCTTTGGAGAGAGAAGGAAAAGAAGAGGAAGACTGGCAACAGATGTGAGCTCAGGGTGACTATTTCCCTGCAAAAAAAATAAAGAAATAAAAAGTAACATATACCCTTAACATTTAAGAATGAACACATTTGGTCACAAGAATGATGAATTTAGGGGGGCTATTAGGGAATCCAGAAAGGAGATGTAAGGGCCTCAACTAAGGCAGTATTAGTAGAGACTGAGAGAAGTGTTGACAAAGACAAATAAACAGGCCTTGATGACCAACGGTGTGTGGGAGAGGTTGGAGGGGCAGACAGTGTGGGAATCAGGGTTAGCTGGCTTGGGGTTTGAGTAGCTACATTTTCTAATGTAGATACTGGATACACTGGAAAGAACCGGTTCTAGGGTAAGGAGGATGAATTCAGTTGTAAACATGTCAGGAATTAAGTGCTTGTGCAAAATCTAGGTGGATAGGGCTAGTGAGAAAGCATTTCCAACCTGAGATAGATGTAAGAGTTGGCCAGCACACGGAAAGCAGTCGAGGCTGTGGAATAGCAAAATCGTCCTGAAGGAGTATGCAGAGAGCGATGAGAAGAGAGTCAACAACAGAACATAGTGGTACAATGAATGGTGTCTTCTGTAAGCCAAGGGGCCATGCCAGCTATTTTCTACTAAATTTCTACCACCTATGAAGGCTAGAGGCGTACCCACTTCTTCTTGCAGGTCACCTGGCTCTACTCCAACAGAACAGAAATCTTGTCTATTGTGTATTGCAGCGGTAGTGCCTGTCACATAGTACCTACTCAACTACTTCTTTGACAGTGATTCTGAATCAAATTAAGAAAAGCTACTACAGGAAAGAAAACTAGGTTTTGGCTAGCAGAGTTGAAGTCCTATGATTAGATGAGAAAAATGTCACTCATTTAAGTTCTATGTACAAGTGTCGGCTGGAAACAGTTATAAAGGTTGAGGAGCTGGATGTGGGAGAGCAGAAAGACACACACAAACCAGAAGAACCACCTAACTTTTAGACCCGGTCAATCTTTTACAGTAGACGAGGAAGCTCCCAGCTACTGATGTAGCTACTGCTGGCACTTCAGATATTTCCTCAATGTGTTCCACAGATCACTCACCCCCAGAGAGATGCTTCACAAATAGAAAGTTTCTTTGTCAAAAGAGTTTGGGAGATGCTACATAGTCTCTTGGGGTTTCATAGTGCAAGTACTGTAAAGGCGCTGGGAAATTTTGCATCGAAAACTTTTGCTTGTTAAACCCAGTGTTCCCCCAAATCACCTGGCCATTGAACCACTCCCCACCAAAGACCTTTTAAAATCCTGCAGAACTTGTAACCCTTGGAACACATCTCACCACATACCGGGCTTGGCTACTCCAAACGCTTTCTACAGGCTAGGCACCATTTATGAGATCCTTCTTTGACACCAAACATCTGAATGGGAAGCAGGGCAAGCTTTCCTATCTGGTGGATGCACAGATTCCTCTGGTCTACATTAAGGAAAATATGGAAGATTTTATAATTCAGGTGTAAAACTGAGTTTGTAGCAAAAGAACTTGGGCATTCGGCACGTCTGTACTCGAGGACAGTGATGAAGAGCATGGACGCTGGGGCGGCACAGCCTGGGTTCAGGTCCTGCCTCTGCCACTTTCTAGCTACGTGACCTTAGGCAAGTTGCTTAGTCATGCTGCCCACAGCTCTCCGCTAGTGTTCACCTCCTGAGGGATGTTTTACCCAGCAGATCACAAGTGCTCAACATGTGTTAGCCATTTCTCTTAAATTATGGTGTATTTCATAACCATTCTAATCGGTACAGCATTCTAATAAAGTCATTTTAAAAGATGAAGAGACTTCTGGTCAATTAAAATATTTTACTTTAAAATGGATTAGGAAATTAGCATTTTCTAAGAGTAACAGGCATCCCTCTACAGATTAAGCAGAGACAGAGATAAGTAAAAGAATGAAGGGAAGCCACATTTTCAAGAATCCTGGACAAATGTTCAGAAAAGAACAAACTTTCAGAAAAATGACATAGCAGTCATTTAAAAAAAACTTCAACTTTACTTACCTGGTCTAAAAGGAGATTTTCAAGCAGAGATCAAGAAACAGTTTCATGAACAAGTATCCTTCAAAGCAAACAAAAAAACCCTCAAAAATCACCAGACAAAAATGACACCCTTTCTCTCTGTGACAAGGAGTGGGCTGTCGATGAGCTCACACAGCAGGGATTTCCTCGAGGGACCCTGGACTGGGCCTCACATTAGTATTTTACTACCTGAGTGTGTGATGTTAGCTGCCCATCTACAAGCTTGTTTCAGAAATCATTTTCAAAAGCTGTGAACAAATACTAATTCGTTACTGAATAAGCAGTTTTAAAATATTCATAAAATAAGAAAATACGTACACTTAACTGATTGTTTTCCGGTCAGTAGTTGCAGCCCCATATCTTTTGATTTGGTTTCACCTGCTCCTAATATGCTAAAGCGAAAGATACAATCTAGGAGAAGGATCATCGTAAACTGCCGCGTAGTTTAAATCACCTTACAAAATGCGTAATTTTAGCCATTTATTCAGACAAGAATGAGTACTTTTAGAAAATAGATGTTTATTTTTATTATTAAAAAGTTTCATGAGAGAAAACTTGGAAAATAAAGAACAAATGAAAGAATAATAAAGGAAAACATATCATGTATAACAGACCAAGGCTAGAATGCACCAAAATGTTAACAGCAATTCCGATCATAGAGGCACTCAAAAAATATGAATTATGCTATCTTTTAATAAATTTTTAAGCAGGAAGAGTTCAGAATACTTGAAGTTACTTTCTGGACATGCCCCATTTCAGTGATGAAAAAAATCAAAGCATCAAATGCTATTTGTTGCTGATACTTACAAACAATGCCAAGAAATTGCCTTTAAGGCAGAGGTCCCACCATCTGGTGGTCCCACGGCAAAGCATATCTTCCTGGTAGCCCTGTGGTGGTGAGCAGCTTCAGCCTCCTTCCCAGGAGGGCTCAGGAATAGGGCAGCTGGGGTTTCTTTCCTTTCTGATAAATTCAGAACATATGTGTTTTTAAAAATCTCTGGTAACCTTTATTCTGAGTCATCAGGATAGTGAATATAAGCTAAACTCAAACATCGTTTCAAAAATTTCTAAAAAGTGCTCTAATTAAGATGCTTACTGTATTTCTCTAATATTTTTAAAGTTCAAGAACCAACAGTCATTACACTGCTTTCCAACCAGAAGGAATTGTAAGTTCACACAAAGGAGATCCTAATTTCAAGAGGAAAGCACAAAACTTCTGAATAAGACCAAGGCATCTTATATGAAATTTTTATTTCACTTACCTAGCATAAAAAGTAGCTCTTAGGTAACAAATGAGAAGACATTTCAAGAAGTAGACTAGATATCCTTTAACCTTCAGAGACAACCTATTTCTTCAGAAGAGAAATGAAACATCCATTTTTCTCCACCTCTCACCTTTTTAAGTATATGGCGTGGATTGTCGTTAATGACTGCAACGTGGATTTTCAAAGGGACACACTCTTACAGCTCAGGTTTGTATTTTTTCCCCTAATTCAGCCTGTGGTTTCAGTGCTCTTCTCTAAGTGGGGAAGGACCTCATTAAGAGGGGCTGTGAGCAATACTTGTCACTCTAGGGCAGTCGTTCTCAACCCTGGTGCACCAGAGAATCAACCGCCCAAGGAGCTTTTAAAAACACGGATACCTCTGCCCTGCTCCAGCCTGACCCGAATAAGAATTGCTGGGGGTGAGGGCCTGCATCAGGACAAATGGAAAGCTCCCAGGTTATCCCAAAGCTCATCCAGGTTCAAAAACTACTGCTGTAAACTAAGTAATTTGAAGGTAGTTATGTATAAAGTTAGAAAATAATACTTCAATTTTATACTACCCTCTGTTTCAATTAGAAACTATAATTGCCTCCTCCTTTGGTTTTACCTGATGCTATTTTGACGCAAGCGTTACTTCTAAACGAAGGCTACTTCTAAGCTATTGCATTGGTTCTCAAACTAGAGTCCCAACCAGGAGCATCAGCATCAGCTGGGAACTTGTTAGAACGGCAGATGATCAAGGCCCATCTAGACCTGCTGAATCGGGAGCTCTCGGGGCAGGGCCAGCAATCAGGATTTTCACAAGCACGGGAATGCCTCCCGAAGTTGGAGAACCACTGAGCCATTGCAATACTTTAAATGCAGGGCTGCCAGGTTAGACACAGGATGCCCAGTTAAATATGAATTTCAGATAAATACCAAATAATTTTTTTAGTATAATTATGTCCCAAATATTGCCTAAGACATACTTATACTAAAAAAAATTGTTTATCTGAAATTCATATTTAACTGGGCATACTGTATTTTTTTCCCCCTAAATCTGGCAATCCTATTTAAATCTCCCCCACATAGCTTTTAATAGACTTGTAAGAACAAGGTGAATGTGTCCTTTTTAGAATTAATGTTTTTTTTCTTTGTAAAAACTAATTTCAGATGGAAAATTTGAAAAAGATGAACAAGTTGAAAGAAGAAAAAAAAGGAAATCATTCCAGTCACTGAAAACGCAATGTCAAAAAATACACCAAAATGTTCACAATGTTTATGCTTGGTGGACTGGTGTCATGAGTGACATTATTGACCCATAAATTTGAATTTTGAATAATTCAGAACAGTTTGAGTTACTGAGAAATATTCCCATTTTAGTGATGGCAAAACAGAAAAGGAAGTTTGCAGCTGATTTAAAAAACAAAAAAAGAAAAAGAAAATCAAAGTATTGCCTATCGGGAAAATTGGTAGAGAAATAAGGGGATAGTACGCTCCTGATGTCTCTGTTTTGATTAGTTTCTACCTCTGTCGTTGGAGAATTTTTGTGGGGGAAGGTGCTGGTAGGTGGGGGAGGGAGACTAAGAATGGAATTTGGCGGTGGGAGGGATGGCGCCTCTTGGCATTTTAAAACACATTTTTTAAACATTTCTGTAACCCTTATTCTTTTTTTTTTTTTGAGGAAGATTAGCCCTGAGCTAAGTACTGCCAATCCTCCTCTTTTTGCTGAGGAAGACTGGCCCTGAGCTAACATCCATGCCCATCTTCCTCCACTTTACATGTGGGACGCCTACCACAGCATGCCTTCCAAGCAAGGCCACGTCCACACAAGAAGCAGAATGTGCGAACTTAACCCCTGCGCCACTGGGCCAGCCCCTGTAACTCTTATTCTAAGAATCATCAAGATAATGATTTAGAAAAAAGAACTATCTTCTTTCTTAAAACATATTTTTTTCTGATTAGAAAAGTTATACTTATTCTTTGTAGAAAAATTAGAAAAACACAAAGAATAACAATCAGCAGAGAAAACTGTTAAATTTGTGTATAGCCTTTGTGCCTTTTTTCAGTAGTATATAGACGTTTGACAAATGCAGAGTATAGGTATTACTGTGCTTAGTGTGTTACAACCTAGTTTTTTGCCCCAAGAACATATGTGGGGGCCGGCCTGGTGGTGTAGTGGTTAAGTTCGCATGCTCTGCTTCCATGGCCTGGGGTTCATGGGTTTGGATCCTGGGCGTGGACCTACACACTGCTCATCAAGCCACGCTGTGGTGGTGTCCCACATACAAAATAGAGGAAAACTGAGACAGATGTTAGCTCAGAGACAATCTTCTTCAAGCGAAAAGAGGAAGATTGGCAACAGATGTTAGCTCAGGGCCAATCTTCCTCACCAACCCCTCCATCCCAAAAAGAGCATATGTGAATCTTTTCTCAGATCATTAAATTTTTTCCCACATAATTTTGATGATGACTTAGTGTTCAGTTATTGGGATGGTTATATAATAATTTAATCTCCTGTTGAAGATTCAGTTTTCCTAGTTTTTCCCCATTGAGGATGCAGACCATCCTTGGGTATAGGTCTCATTGTATACATCTGACAAATCCCTCAGAGTAAATTCCTAGTCCTTACAAGAGACATTGCTGGGTCAGAGGGCATTCATCTTAAATGCAGTCATACTAGTTTAACGGGACGTTAAGCAGGGCTTTCCTCCATGTTCCAGAATTGGTCCCCAGGGCTCTGTCAGCTCGGGCCAGAGTCCCTCGCAGGGAATGAGACCGTTGGGCACTACCCTGCCCAACATTCCTTTCCCCAGGCTGAAGAAACTGACTTGTGAAGGAGGGGTTTGTGGGCAGTGCCATGAAGGAAGCCCCAAGCTACTACTAGTAGAAAGACTCGGAGGAGAGGGGCTGTAAAAAAAGGGAAACTGGGTAGATGGACGTGTGCTAAGGCAGGGAGAGGAGGACTGGGGGGTGGCAAGGCGGAGCGGTGGTGATGCAGCTGCAGCATCTCCACTGTCCGGCGTAGCGGGGACGTTTCTACATCTTCCCTGCTCAGGGAACTCTGGGGAGGTACGAGGTTTTCAGTAGAAAATGCGAAAGTCTACATTTTGAAAGGCTGAGATAAAGATGAAGTAAATAATATTTTTAAATATCTTGGCAATCACAATGGCTTCATACTATCATCACCTAATACCTCAAGGCATAATGCCCACTTGGGGTGAGATTGTTAACCATAGTGGATATAAACGCTTTACTCGAGAAGCCTTCTTGATAATTTTCCATTTTCTTGACTAATTTTTTTTTTTCAGATTTTTTTATTTTTCCTTTTTCTCCCCAAAGCCCACCAGGACATAGTTGTGCACTTTTTAGTTGTGGGTCCTTCTAGTTGTGGCATGTGGGACGCCACCTCAGCGTGGCTTGATGAGCAGTGCCATGTCTGTGCCCAGGATTCGAAACAGCAAAACTCTGGGCCGCCTAAGCAGAGTGCACGAACTTAACCACTAGGCCACGGGGCCCACCCCTTGACTAATTTTTTTTTTAGATATGATTAGATTGTTATTTTTACCTCAAATATAGCTGGAAAAGAGCTCCTTGCAAGAGTCAAAGAAGCATTAGCTCTGCTATTTTCTTGTTTCCATTTTGTGAAGGTTAGTTTATTTAGAACCATAATATAATTTGTAAATCCAATAACTGGACATTAGAATGCATCACAAAATACTGCAGGTGGAAAACGAGAGAGGATGCCCTTATGTTGTGGTAGTTCCACTCTTTTGTCAATATATGTGTGTGCCGACAGGACCACAGAATAGGAGGACATGACATCACTCATCAGTCTGCATTAAATTCTCAATAAAACTTAATTTCTTTCTTTTTCTTTTTAGATAAAAATGAATGTAAATAGAAGTTTTAATCTTTTCTCCCCCATCCCAATGGATTTTCTTGTGTATTCCCTATGGTTCCTACACCTCTCTATGAAGACCACAGGCTTAGAAAATGGAAAGAAGGGGAAAGAAAAAATAGATGATGTCTCACCCCCTCCACTTCAGGTCTCACCTGCCAAATGGGTAGGAGGGAGAACCTTACATCCTTTATGTGGGTGGAGTTTTAAACTGAAGTGGAATTTTTTAAAAGACTTTATTTTTTAAAAGTAGTTTAGATTTACAACAAAATTGAGAGGAAAGGACAGAGATTTCCCATTCCTGCCCCTGCACATGGAGAGCCTCCACCATTATCAACATCACTCACCGGAATGGTATATATATATATTTTTTTTACCACGGATGAACCTACATTGAAGCATCATAATCACCCAAAGTCCATAGTTTGCCTTACAGTTCTTTTTTAAAATTTTTTTTTCTGCTTTTTTTCCTCCCCAAATCCCCCCAGTGCATAGTTGTATATTTTAGTTGTGGGTCCTCCTAGTTGTGGCATGTGGGACACCGCCTCAGCATGGCCTGATGAGCAGTACCACGTCTGAGCCCAGGATCGGAACCAGTGAAACCCTGGGCTGCCAAAGTGGAGCGTGTGAACTTAACCACTTGGCCATGGGGCTGGCCCCAACAGTTCATTTTTGGTGGTGTACATTCTATGGATTGGGACAAAAGTATAACAACATCCATCCATCAGTAACATCATATAGAGTATTTTCACTACCCTAAAAGTCATCAGTGATCTGCCAATTCCTCTTACCTCAGCCCTCACAACCATGGATCGTTTTGTTGTTTCCATAGTTGTGCCTTTTCCAGAATATCATATAGCTGGACTCATATAGTATGTAGCCTTGTCAGATTGGCTTCTTTCACTTAGTGATATACGCTAATGGTTCCTCCATGTCTTTTCATGGCTTGATCGCTCATTTCATTTTAGCACTGAATAATATTCCATCATCCGGATGTACCACGGCTTGTTTATCCACTCACCTACTGAAGAACATCTTGCTTGCCTCCAAGTTGAGTCAGTTATGGTTAAAGCTGCTATAATAGTCGTGTGCAGGTTTTTGTGTGCACAGCAACTCTCAATTCCTTTGAGTAAACATGAAGGAGAGGAATTGCTGGATCGTATGGTAAGAGTATGTTTAGTTTTGTGAGAAATTGCCAAACTATATTACAAGGAGGCTGTACCATTTTGCAGTCCTTCTAGCAATGTAGGAGAATTCCTGTCACCAGCATCTGGTGTTGTCAGTGTTCTGAATTTTGGACATTCTAATAGATATGTAGTGGTATCGCATTGTTGTTTTAATTTGCATTTCCCTGATGACATACGATGTGGAGCATCTTTTCATATGCTTCTTTGCCATCTGTGTATCTTCTTTAGTGAGGTGTTTGTTAAGCTCTTTGACCTATTTTTTAATCAGGTTGTTTGTTTTCTTATTGTTGAGTTTTAAGAGTTCTTTGTGGGGCCAGCCTCGTGTCTGAGTGGTTAAGTTCACGAGCTCAGCTTCAGCAGCCCAGGGTTTCACCAGTTCAGATCCTGGGGGCAGACTGAGCACTGCTCATCAAGCCATGCTGAGGCGGCACCCCACATAGCACAACCAGAGGCACTCACAACTAGAATATACACTATGTGCTGGGCGGCTTTGGAGAGAAGAAGGAAAAATAAATAAAAATTTTTAAAAAAGAGTTCTTTGTAAATTTTGGATAGCAGTCCTTGATCAGATGTGTCTTTTGCAAATATTTCCTCCCGGTTTGTGGCTTGTTTTCTCATTCTCTTGACGGTGTCTTTTGCATAGCAGAAGTTCTTAATTTTAATGAAGTCTAGGGTATCAATTATTTTATTCATGGGTCATGTTGGATCTAAAGAGTCATCACCATACCCAAAGTTATCTGGGTTTTCTCCTATGTTATCTTCTAGACATTTTATAGTTTTGCATTTTAGATTTAAGTCTCTGATCCATTTCAGTTAATTTTTGTGAAGAATGTAAAGTCTGTGTCTAGATTCATTTTTTTGCATGTGGACGTCCAGTTGTTCTAGCATCACTTGTTGAAAAGACTGGCTTTGTTCCATTGTATTGCCTTTGCCCTTTTATCAAAGATCAGTTGACTATAATTGTGTAGGTCTATTTCCAGGCTCTCTATTTTGTTCCATTAATCAATTTGTCTGTTCTTTTGTCAATACCACAGTGTCTTGATTACTGTAGCATTATAGTAAGTCTTGAAGTCAGGTAGTGTCACTTCTCTGACTTTGCTCTTCTCCTTCAGTATTGTGTTGGCTATTCTGGGTCTTTCACCTCTCCACATAAACTGGAGAAGCACTTTGTTGATATCCATAAAATAACTTGTTGGGAGTTTGATTGGGATTGCATTGAACCTCTAGATCAAATTGGGAGAACTGACATCTTGGTAATATTGAGTCTTCTTATCCATGAACATGGAATATCTCTCCATTTATTTAATTCTTGGATTTTGTTCAACAGTTTTATTTTTATCTTCATATAGATTCTGTACATATTTTGTAAGATTTATACCTACGTATTTCATTTTGAGAGTGCTAATGTAAGTAGTGTTGTGTTTTTTATTTCAGATTCCCTTTATTCATTGCTAGTATACAGGAAAGCAGTTGACTTTTGCATATTAACCTTGTATCTTGCAACTTTTCTATAATTGCTTATTAGTTCCAGGATTTTCTACATAGACAATCATGTCATCTGTGAACAAAGGCAGTTTTATTTCTTCCTTCCCAATCAGTGTACCTTTTATTTCCTTTTCTTGTCTTATTGCATTAGTGTCTTAGTCCCATCAGCCTGCTATAACAACTGACTGTAGACTGGGTGGCTTATAAACAACAGTCATTTATTTTTGACAGTTCTGGAAGTTGGGAAGTCTGAGATCAAGGTGCCAGCAGATTTGGCATTTGGTGAGGCCCACTTCCTGGTTCATAGACAGCTGTCTTCTACTGTGTCCTCACATGGAAGAAGGGGTGAAAGAGTTCTCTGGGGTTTCTTATAAGGGTACTAATCTCACTCATGAAGGCTCCACCCTCACCATCTAATCACCTCCCAAAGGACCCACCTCCAAATACTATCACATTGGCAGTTAAAATTTCACCATATGAATTTTGGGAGGACCCTTCCGTCTATAGCAATTATAGGACTTCTGGTATGGTGTTGAAAAGGAGTGGTGAGAGAAGACATCCTTGCCTTTAGCATCCTGATTTTAGCAGGAAAGCTTCTAGTTTCTCACCGTTAAATATGATGTTAGTTATAGATTTTTTTGTAGATGTTCTCTGTCAAGATGAGGAAGTTTTTTCTATTCCTATTTGCTGTATTCACTTTATTTTAATGTTTATATTCTATTGGTGTAGGTGTTTTGTCTCTTGGATGTACAGTCAATACCTTGTTTTAAAGTCTCTTGAAATAATTCCCCTTCTTGTGGTTACTTACCAACTACTTGGGTAGATAGGTTCATTTGTTTCAGCTTGTTTTTTATTTCTGGGGATATTGTCCTTTTTGACTTAATTTTATTTCTAAATGATGTAAAACTTTTACATGAATTCACAGTCAAAACTAATAAAATACATTGAGAAGCCTATCTTCTACCCTTTACTCAATCTGTTCTCATACTCCCCTACCATTTTTATTAGTTTTTGGTTTATCTTTCCATTGTTACTTTATATATATAAAAAAATCATATGTAAATGTATTTATATCCTTCCCTCCTTTCTTAAACAAAACAGGGCCTACTATACATACTATTTTACACCTTGCTTTTTTTTCACTTGACAATATATCCTAGCAATCACTCATAGCTATATGCAGAGTTCTTTCTCATTAAAACTGTACTGTTCCTGATTAAAACATTAAAATTGTGAGGCTGTACCTTTCCCCTATTGATAGGCATTGGAGTTGTTTCCATTACTTAGCTGTTATAAAAGTGTTAAAATGAATCTCCTTCAGCATGCACCATTACATCTTTTTATCAGTATATTTTTGTGCTAGATTCTCAGAATTGGATTGCTGGATCAAAAGGTGAATGCATATGTATTTACTCTATACTCATTAAACAACAAGTTGTCTGACATAATTTGGAACAATTTATCCTGTATAAATGAGCTTGGCAGATGATTTTGGCTAACAAATTAAAGTGGTAGAGTTTTGGGTGCAAAAGTTCTAATATTGAGAATAGATTTCCTGACTTGTTAATTATAACGGACTGTAGGGGAGGAAAAACTATTCCTATACTTTCTAGGTCCTTCTGGCTGGATTAAATTGACAGGAGACAGAAAAACAGGAGAAAATCAAACAAAGTTTAATAACATGTATATATGGTAGAAACCCAGGAAAACCGAGTAACTCACCAAAATGGCTGAAGCCACCACCTTAAATACCCTCCTCAGCTAAAGACAAACCAGGATGTTGGGGTCAGTGGTTTGGGCCTTCAAAAAGGGGGAAGGTAATTTACATGGAGATGGAAAATCAAATGTTTGATAAATACTTGTTTGCTGGGTTATCTATGGACCATGGGACCCAAAAGAGATCTTTTGATAAGATGGCCCTTGCCAAATGCCGTCCTGTCTACCATACCTAAAATTATCTGTGGTGATAACTCGTTCTTGGAACAGGTCCTTCTATCTTAAATTTTTTTAGGCAATTTGGGGGAAGGTCAAATGTTCTTCCTGAGTCTTCTGAGCCTTTATCATCTGCAGCTCAAAATAATCCGCATAGCAGAGGGGCGCCTCTTGGGGCCGCCTATTCTGATCCCCCACAGGATGTATCATTCTAAATGAGTTTTCCTCTATGCATATTGATTGGGAAATTCCTTGAAAGCAAAAGTCTTTCTCCTGGATTTATGTGGGATGTTTTATCCGGCATTACCGATGGCAGACCTTTAGAAGGAAGAAAATATTTTTTACCCCATGCTTTGGAAAGTATGAAACCCATACTCCCCATGTGGGCAAACCTTAATTGAACACCTGTTCTGTGTCAGGCAGGCCCATGCTGGGTGTTCAAGAGGAGAGACCCAGCCCTCGCCTTGAGGGGCTCACTCCAGTGGGGAGGCAGTGACCTCAGAGCCTGGCAGATGGATGGTCCGTGCCTCAGGTTTCCATCAAAGGAGGCAGACCCAGGTTTGGAACCACGTAGAAGTGAATTTGAATCTGGGCTCCCCTACTTCTTGGTTCTTAGCTTCTCTGATCCTCAGTTTCTTCCTGTGAAAAGGGGACACCAAGGGGTCTGAGGTTGTGATAAACCCACGTGCCTGGCGCCCTTAGCATACTATAGCCAGTGAGACGGGACATCCCCTTAGTTGCCGATCCTTTTACTACAGCTTGGCGATGGAGGTGGGAGGAATCTCGGGTTCCACTGATGAGTAATTCGGTAGGGCTCGTAACAGGGACAAAGGGGAACAGATGCGTGCCATGATTGTCATCTCTTTTAAATGCTGAGCACCTACTGTGTACGTCTTCCCCTTCACACACAGTCCCTGGGAGGGGCCTATCACCCTTGAACAGAGAAGCCTGAGGCGGAAGTGGCTGGGGTGAGGGGCGGCCTCACTCCCCTCCCCACCATTCCAGCCGGGCGGTGCGTCAATGTTTGACCGCCTGTGCCTGATTACGGCGGTGGTGGTGGGATTGCAGAGTTGATTTCGAGGGGCAGCAGCAGTGCTAAGTTACCTATATTTAAAATGTTTAATATCACTTCAGTCCCTCCCCCGCCCCCAAGGCTTCTGCTCCTTTTGGACGCCCAGGTGAGCGCTGCCAGGTGGCTGCAGATAGTAATATCAGCCGAGAACCCTTGTTGCGCACTGACTCCACGTCCCGACCCGTGCCACACGCCTTTCCTCCGTGATTCTCCCCAAGCCCCAGTCCGAGACACGCCGGGGCCAGATCCTCCCTGCGGCCCGCGCGCCCCTTCCACGCCGAGATGCGGAGGTCCGGGAGAGACTCTCCGCGCCCCCGCAGGTGCCCGCCCCTGCCCGGCTCCGCCCGGGCCCTGCGGGAGGGTGAGGCCGGGGGCGGGGTCGGGCGGGGCGTCGCGGGAGGGGGTCGGCCCGGGCTCGGCGACCGCGGCGGTCCGCCGGGGCGTCCCACACCTGCTGCCGTCTGGTGGGTCGGCTGCCTCTGCGCCTCACAATGCTGCCGGTGGTGGTGGTGGTGCTGTTTCTGCTGGGACGCGTGCTCTGGCTCAGCGAGGGTAAGTGAGGACCCAGGAGTTCACGGGCTCCTCCAGCCCTCCCTGGGAACCCGGGAGCCCTGCCTCCCCACCCCTCTGCGAGGACTCCAGCTCAGCAGCCCTCCCCAGGGACCCAGGAGCCCTGCAGCCCCCAGCCGTCTTTTCCGCTGCCTACTGACGCATTCCTTCCCAGCTTTCCAAGAACCCTGTCCCCCGGTCCCCCCCAGGAGTCCCTACTCATTCTCTCCTCCTAGGGACCCAGAACTAGCCTAGTCCTACCCCAGGGCCTCAGGGTCCTCCCCAGACCCCCCTCCACTCGCTGTAACCCTTTCCAGTTGCCAGTCACTCCCCATCCGCCTGGCCTGGGGTCCTGTGAACTGCCCCTTCACTCCACCTGTCCCTGGGGCTGAGGTAGGACTACCAGGGGTCCCCCAGAGGCTAGGAGGAGCTGGGGAAGAAGGGGCCCAGCCCTACCTGGGGCCAGGGAAGATCATAATGTTGCTTTCTCACCCACCCCTGGATGTCACCCTTGGAGAGGTCCCTGTGGCTAGTACCCCTTTCTGTGTGCACAGACACACACACTCACAGGGAATATACAGACACCACAAGCGTGGAGACACAGGCACAGAACACCCCCAGCCTCGCCTGGGCACTTGGGTGTAGGACTCACACACAGACACAGGCAAGATACCCCGAGAGGAGCGCGTATGCACACACACACACACACACACCCACCCTCCACACACCCAGGAAGCCTGGACAGCCTTGGCACTTCCAGCAGAGGCTGCCATGGGCAGACAGAGCAAACAGACCCGAGAATGACCTGCCCCACCTCAGCTGGCACAGAGGGAGTGTTTTTCTTGGTTCCAAACCCATTGCTGGGTGTCCGCCCCGTGCCTGGGTTCTCTGGAGGGCTGTGCCTGGGACCCTGAGATGCCAGAGCGTGGTTAGGTCAGGGTGGGGGGGCCTCCGGGGACAGATTTGGGGTGTGGGGTTAAGACTGGGGCCCTGTCAGCTATGCTTAGACCGGGAGTGTTCCATGGGGTCTGGTGGATCCAGGGGTCAAGGGACCTTATCTGGAAGGCCACTGCGCGCCAGGGGATCTGGAGCTGCCTACAGGCGAGATCTCCCCTTCGAGAGCCACAGGCTGGAGGGTCACTCCTGCGAGCAGATAGCACAGTGTGACAAGGGCCCTGTGGTCACCTGGGAACGTGGCAGATTCTAGAAGGAGGTGGCTGGCGAGCTGGGTGAGGAGGGGTGAGGGCATTTGCTGCACAGGGTATATGTGATGGGAAGTTTAACTGGAGGAACAGGAAATGATAAGCAGGGTCTGTGGGGCTGGTGGAGAGGGGACGCTGAAGAGGCGGGAGGGCCCGGCTCCTGCGGGGCCTCGGGGATCTTGATCCAGAGGGCAGTGGGAGCCACGGAGGTTTCAGGCAGAGAAGTGGGCAGCAGGGAGCAGCGCTGGGGCAGGCGCTGTGAGGGTGAGCGCTGGTCATCCGGAGGAAGGCAAAGCGTTAAACTCATGTTTACGTTTTGTTACTGTTGAGCTCCTCTCTGTTTGCTCACACACATATGCTACTTTTTTCCACTAGGGAAAAATGAAAAATTGGTTTTAATGTTGGCCTGGACTCTTCAAAAAAGTCAGTGTGATTAAGACACTTGTTCTAGACAAAAAGATACAAAAGCAACAGGATGACCGCCTGCCGTGCGTAAGCCGCCTGTGCCTCCTCAGTCCCTGGAGCCGTCGAGAGCGGGCCCCCAGGTGACGGGCAGCCTGGGCGGTTGCTGCCCTACGACCTGGGGAGGGTCCTTGCACCTCTCGTAGCCTCAGTGTCCCCACCTGTCAATGGGACAACAGCTGTCCACAGACAAGGCTGGTGCCTGTAAGTCGGGGAGCGCGGTGCCTGGTGCAGGGCGGGCTCAAGTGAGGGTCTCCCTCCTGCCGCTCTGACTGTTGTTTCTGATCTAACGCCAGAGAGTGGCCCCACTGCCCTCACGGGAAGGAGGGGTCGCTCTGGGCTTCTCTGATGCCCAGGTCACAGTGGTTTGGAGGGCCCCTCACCCCGAGCAGTGGCCCCCTTGCTGCCCCTCAGCTCCATCGCCCTGCCAGGTGTCCCTCCCCTGCTGCTTTTGGGTGAAGAGAAAGGAGCACTGGATTGGGAGTCAGAAGCCTGGGTCGGAGCCCCCAGTCAGGTCAGGGTCTTGTTGGCTGTGTGACTGTGGGGGTCGTCTTTTCTGCCCGGGCCTCTTCCCCACTTGTGAAATGAGGGGCTCCAGTCACACCTACTACCTGCTGCTATGTGTCAGAGCCACACGGAGATCCGCAGAAATGGCTGGCTCGGGCCGCAGGGCCTCCCTGTGTGGGAGGAAGCTGTGCCTGTCAGTGAAAACAAGAGGAGATGCAAAGGGCCCTGAGCCAGAGTCTGGAGGGGAATTGGGGGGGGGGGGGGGGGGGAAATGAGACCCAGGAACGGGGAGGCCCTCCTTGATGGCAGGGACCCTGTTTAGCTCATCTCTGATGTCCAGTGCCGACCACAGCCATCTGGACAGAGATTTGATGCACAACTTGCAATCTGGAATTGACAAGGGCAGGGGATTGGGATCAGGGCATTCCTGGGAGAGGGACCAGCCTGTGCAAAGGCCCAGGCGTGTGATCTTTCAGATGCTGTGGCTCTGTGATGTGTTTTCTCTTTCATGGCTGTCTTAAAGATATTGTTAATAATAGTTATAGCTTGTTATGTGCAGGTGCTTTATATGCACGATCTCATTTTATTCTATGAAGTGAGGTCCCCTTATCTCCCTGTTTGACAGATGAGGAAACCAAAGCACAGAGAGGTTGAGTAAGTTGTCCAAGGTCACACAGCTAGGAAGTAAGAAAAGCAGGATTCAAACCCAGTCATCCAGGCCCTTCTCAGGCTAGTGCCCTTCCCCAGGGCCAGGGCAGCCCTGACCTGAAGCCTCTAACCTTTGTTTCCCCCCAGCCTCCCACGTTCACCGGCGTGGGCTCCTAGAACTGGCAGGCACCGTGAGTTGTGTTGGCAGCCGCAGCCCCATTGCCTATGTGAACTACGGCTGCTACTGTGGCCTGGGTGGCAATGGCTATCCCGTGGACGACATTGACAGGTAAGCACATGCCTGGGCCCACGCTAGAAGGTCCCCCTGCGTCCAGGATAGTTAAGGCCTATGAGGAAGTACCCAAAACTGAGGGTGAGGTTCGGACTGGGAAGCTTCCAGCCCATGGTACTACCTTGCAGGCAGAGGGCCTCCTGGGTGATGTGGCCAGTAAGGCCAAACCTTGGTGCCAGCTGCCCCTCAGCCTGGCCATGGGATGATTACTTTGGCTGAAAAACATAACGTGAAGTCGATCAGACTTATGATGCACCTAGAACCGTTATGAGACCCCCTTTGAGTCCTCACAACAACTTCATTTCAGAGACGAGGAAACCGAGGCACAGAAAGATTAAGTAACTTATCTGGGGCCACATAGAGGGTGAGTGAGGACCCACAGGGAGACAGCATCTTCTGGTCCAGGCTTTGTCCCTGAGAATCCCCATCCTGGGAAGCAATTCTGCTGCCCCCAGTATGTCCCGCTCTGCCTCCATCCCCTGGCCACACCTGAACCTGGCTCCGACTGCCTCACTTTCCGCGTCTCTGAGCTCCAGCCACACCGGTCTCCTCGCTTTTCCTGGAGTGAGCCAAGCCCTGCCTGCCTCCTGACTTGACCCATGTCCTGCCATCTGCCTGGGCCAACTTCGTGTCCGCTCTTCCTCCCTTAGGTCTCAGCCCAAGCAACAGCTCGTGCCCAGGATGCCATCCGGGCCCCTCCCTCTCCAGGCGTGGTGATCTCCATGTACACCCTCTCATAGAGCCAGCTTCCTTCCCTCCAGGGCAAGTTTACAATGAGACCCTCACCAGGGAGAAGATTGATCAACGTCTGTCCCCCTCACTGACCGGAGCTCTGTGAGGGAGGGTCCTGTTCCCCACAGTGTCACCAGCGGCCAGCCCGGGGCCTGCCTTATACTAGGACCCTGATGATAATAATAAGGTTGCCAGGAGAGCACCCTGTCTTTCCTCACTGCTGGTCTGTCTGCGGCCACCCACAGGTGCTGCTATAAACATGACTGCTGCTACATCCGCGCTGAGAAGGCTGGCTGCTACCCCAAGACCGAGAGCTACTCCTGGCAGTGCGTCCAACAGACCATCGTGTGTGGTGAGTTCCGGTACCCCCCACGCCACCACCCCCCCTCCCCCCGCTGGGGGTCGCTGGGGCATCCAGGCTGTCATAACTTACCACTGTTTCCCATGCTCCATAGACCATCCTTTGTATTTATGGAATATAAGTGATCTTTGATCCTGAGCACTTGAGAAAAATAAAGAAACCTATTTCTTTGCTGTCTGGACAAAACCCAAAAAAGAAATGATACCAGGTATAAACAAGCTAAATATTCATCAGACAGGGCCTGGGTAAGTAAACCCAGGATGTGTCCTCACTGTGGAAGACTCTGCAGCCCGGAGAAAGGATACGATAGAACCATATGCCGACATGGAAAGATGGTGAGTGAAAAAGGAGACTACAGAGTGACAGGTCCAGGAAAGCACAACTTGTGTTAAAAGAAAAAAAAGAAACTTGCAAAATAGTACCATACTACTTTCCGTGGTTGCATGTAAATCTATGCAAAGCTCAGAAAAAGGTATATAAAGATGCTCTCCAGACTGAGGATGGCTGTGGCCATCTCTAGGGACAGGATCAGTGAGGGGAGTCGTGGTAAAGGCGATTTCATGTTCTCTGTAATGTTTTTTTACATTTTTTACTTCCATTTTTTACAAAGAGAATGTCTTCATGAATTACTTGTGAATTGAAAGTTAAAAAGCAAAGGAGTCCACGTCCTGTAGTGTTTAAGGCTGAAGTGCACTATCTCTGCAAGTTACTTTGATGTGCATGAAAACAAAATAAAATTAAAAGGTGGATGGATGGATGGATGGACAGAGGGTGGGGTAAGTGAGACATTAAGGGTAGAATCTGCATGGTAGATATACAGATGTTCTCTGACCAGATCTTTCAACTTCTCTTTCTGAAATTTTCCACAATAAAATGTTAGAAACAGAAGAAAAATGGAAGAGGCGTGTGAGAGGGCTCTGTGCCTCCACGTCCTCACCCCCAGCCCCAGCGTGTGGTCCTCTCAAGGAGGGGAGGATGGTTTGATGGCATGGCATGGTTTGATGGCCCTCCTACACCGTAGTTCTGAGGCTCCAGCTCCAGATGTCCTGCGCTAGGAGGACCAGAAGCCATAGGCTGGGTCCCATCCTGGGGAATGGAGTGATGTGGAACTTGGACCAAGCCTCTACCCTGAGTGTCCATTTCACTGGCTCTTCTTCCCTAAGGCTGAGCCAGGTGGAATGAACCAGGGTTCTAGAGACATCCTGCCACTTAACTGGGGACTCCAGGAAAACCCCTTCCCCCTTCTGGAGCACTGTGCCCTCCTCTCTGAAAATAAGGATGACAGCATTGCAGGTTGGTGGCCCCTGGGCCACGTCTGTCTTGCAGATATTTTGTTTCACCTGCACATTGTTTCGAAAAGCAGTTTGAGCCAGCATTTGAAAAATCAAAATCAAGTCATATAAAAAAATCTGAATTTCTGAATGTCTGGTTTCCTTTAAAAAATTGGAGGCTCTAACAGCATCAGACTCAGTAACAACCATTGGCTGGAACTTAGAGGGTCTGCCAATTATAGGCAGGGCCTACCTCTGGCATCTGCCCCAGTCCCCACCATGCCCTATTGTCTGACATGGAGGCCAAGTGTCAACAACCATATTTCATCTCCCTTGTGCCACTGATTTTGTTATGGAAAAGAAATATTCATAACAAACCTAGGAAAACAGGGGGTAGACCAAAAGGCTGCTTTGAGAAAAAATGGGAGTGGTCGGCCCATTTATTTGTCGAAATGAAGAGCACTCCCATGTTTGATAAGGGCCTCCTTTTCTCCACTCACTGGCACTGCCCCGGTGGGCATCCGAGCTTGCAACCCCCAGTCCAGTGGTCAACAGTCGCTTGGTCAGTGACTCAGATTCTGTGACGTGGGGCAAGCCCCGATCTCTCCAAGCCTCAGCCTCCTCACCAGTAAACTCGGGGCAGAAATCGAGCCTGCTTATTGTGAGGATGAAAGGACCGTGACTGACACGGGCTGCATGCATAGTAGATGTCATTAAATGTCTGTTGAAGAGATGACCAGACACAGAACCTCCGGTGAGATGACACAGCACTGTTCCACCGAGCACAGGGTTTGGGGGAGTGCATGAACACAGTGCGAACTAACCCTGAACCCCAAAAGGAGAGACTGATTTCTCTTTCGGTCCTTCTAATTTTGTGGAGGAGAAAGTCTCAGTTTAAGGCTACTTTAGCTTTAAAGTCCCTGGAACATGGCTGATCCTTTTTTTTTTTTTTTGAGGAAGATTAGCCCTGAGCTAACATATGCTGCCAATCCGCCTCTTTTTGCTGAGGAAGACTGGGCCTGAGCTAACATCCGTGCCCATCTTCCTCTACTTTATATGTGGGACGCCTCCCACAGCATGGCCTTCTGAGTGGTGCCATGTCCGCCCCTGGGATCCGAACCAGCAAACCCTGGGCCACTGAAGCAGAACATGTGCACTTAACCACTGTTCCACCGGGCCAGACCCTCGGCTGATCCTTTTTAATGAGACAGTAGGCTTCTGGCTTACAGCCTTATCCAAGAGCAGTTCTATTCCTAAATTTAATGCTGGCTTTTGGAAACATTCTTTGTATCTATCTATCTATCCACATACCTTTCGATTTATTTATCCTTAACCACAAGCAATGTGCATTTAAGGAGGATGATTGTAACATGATCCACGCTAACATCGCTGTACATTTTACGTGACCAGCCACTTCTGAAGTTAAAAGAAAAATAAAACTGCAGTTAAAAATGTTAATGTTCCTCAGGGCAACCTCACTGGTTTTTAAAACAAAGTACTTGGGGCCGGCACGGTGGTGCAGTGGTTAAGTGCGCATGTTCCGCTTTAGCGGCCTGGGGTTCACTGGTTCGGATCCTGGGTGCGGACATGGCACCGCTTGGCACGCCATGCTGTGGTAGGCGTCCCACATATAAAGTAGAGGAAGATGGGCACAGATGTTAGCTCAGGGCCAGTCTTCCTCAGCAAAAAGAGGAAGATTGGCAGCAGTTAGCTCAGGGCTAATCTTCCTCAGGGGGGGAAAAACCTAACTCCTTTTCTTATTGCTTTGTTTTATTTATTTTTTATTTTATTTATTTTTTAAATCTTTTTTTTTTTTTTTTGAGGAAGATTAGCCGTGAGCTAACTGCTGCCAATCCTCCTCTTTTTGCTGAGGAAGACTGGCCCTGAGCTAGCATCCGTGCCCATCTTCCTCTACTTTATATGTGGGACGCCTACGACAGCATGGCGTGCCAAGTGGTGCCATGTCCACACCCAGGATCCGAACTGACGAACTCCAGGCCGCCAAAGCGGAACATGCGAACTTAACTGCTGCACCACCAGGCCAGCCCCAGGTGTTTATTTTTAAAATTGCCTTCTGATGGATGGTATTTTCCATTTATAGGTCCCTTTCAGATGAATTAAAAAGCTGAATCTAATTTAAAACTAGGAAGTGAATAATCATACAGGCACAGCGAAGGTAAGGCTGGGGTTGGGAAAGTGAGACTAAGTAACTGAGGAGCTAGAAATGACCCAGACACCTGGTTCCAGAACCTGTTTTTTTCCTTTTTCCTTTTAATTAAGAATAAACGTAACATAAAATTAACCATTTTAAAGTGTACAATTCAGTGATATTTAATACATTCACAATGTCTTTCAACCACCACCTCTACTGAGTTCCCGAACATTTTCATCAGCCCTCGCCTAAAAAAAGCTTATACCCATGAAGCAGTCAGTCCCCCAGCCGCCTCCCCCCAGTACCTGGCAACCACCAATTCGCTTCCCATCTCTACAGATTTGCCTATTCTGGACATTTCGTACAAACGGAATCATACAGTGTGTGGCCTTTTGCGGCTGGCTTCTTTCACTGAGCGTGGCGTTTTCAGAGTTCCTCCATGTGGTGGCGTGTGTCTGAACTCCATCCCTCTTTTGGCCGCATAAATTCCACTGAGCCTGCAGACCACGTCTTGGTTGTCCGTCGGTCCATCTGTGGGCACTGGGGTGTGCACCTTAGACTCCTGGGAATAGCGCTGCTGTGGACATTTGTGAACGGGAATCTGTTTGACTCCCCGTTTTCAGTTCTTTGGGGTCTATACCTGGGAGTGCAATTCTTGGATCATCTGCTAATTCTGTTTTACTTTTTGAGGAGCCACCAAACTTTTCTTCAGAAGCTGCACCATTTTACATTCTCATCAGCAACATATGAGGGAGCCTTTTCTCCACAGCCTTGTCAACACTTGTTTTTTTGCGGTTTTTTTGATTTGATTAGTGGGGGTGATTAGTGTCTCTTGTGGCTTTGATTTGCCTTTCGCTCGTGTCTAATGATGCTGAACGTCTTTTCATGTACTTGTTGGCCATTTTTATATCTTCTTTGGAGAAATGTATATTTATTTTTGCACAGTCTTTTGCTCATCTTTAATTGGGTGGTTTGTCTTTCTGTTCTTGGGTTGTGAGATTTCTTTATATAGTCTGAATACTAGACCCTTATCAGATATGTGATTTGCAAATATTTTCTCCTGTTCTGTAGGTTGTCTTTTCATTTTCTTGGAAATGTCTTTGATGCACAAAGTTTTAATTTTGATAAAGTCCAAGTCATCTCTTTTGTCTTTGGTTGATCGTGTTTTTGGTGTCCTAAGACTCTGTTGCCAGATCTAAGGTCACAAAAACTCACC
This sequence comes from Equus quagga, assembly GCF_021613505.1. Classification (NCBI taxonomy): domain Eukaryota; kingdom Metazoa; phylum Chordata; class Mammalia; order Perissodactyla; family Equidae; genus Equus; species Equus quagga. Next base: position 12,040,877 of record NC_060273.1, on the reverse strand, counting down.
GCCATTTTCTTCTAATAGTTTTTTTGAACTCTTATATTTAGGTCATTGATCTACTTTGAGTTAATTTTTGTATATGTATGTGGTAGGGGTCCAACTTCATTCTTTTGCATGTGGATATCCAGTTGTTCCAGCACAATTTGTTGAAGGGACTCTGCTTTCCTCATTAAATAGTCTTGATACCCTTGTTGAAAATCACTTGGGGGGCCGGCCCCGTGACGCAGCAGTTAAATGCGCATGTTCCACTTTGGCGGCCCGGGGTTTGCCGGTTTGGATCCCGGGTGCAGACATGGCACCGCTTGGCAAGCCATGCTGTGGCAGGCATCCCACATATAAAGTAGAGGAAGATGGGCATGGATGTTAGCTCAGGGCCAGTATTCTTCAGCAAAAAGAGGAGGATTGGCAGCAGATGTTAGCTTAGGGCTAATCTTCCTCAAAAAAGAAAAGAAAATCACTTGCCCTAGATGGGTGACCTCTCTGACCCTCAGTTTCCTTACCTGGACGATGGGTATTTCAAAAATGGAAAAAGGGTTTATAACATGATAAACAGTTCAGACAGGGGTTGTTACTCTCTCCCTTCCCTTCTCCTCTGTTCCTCATCCTGATCTGAACCTCTCTCTGAACCCCGCTCCCTCCACCAGACAGAACTGAGGAGCTGGCGTGACTCTCCACGAAAACCCCAGCTTCTGCAGAGTTGGGCTGCTCGGGAGGGAAGGAGGCCATCATGAGGGTTACTAGAAGCATGTTCTCAGCCGTATCTCCTCAGTGTGAATTAGGAGTTGGCAGAAAAGCAAAGCTGAATTAAAATGGAGACATGATAATCCATTTTTAGGACTGAAAGCGCCCCAGACATCAGCTCATCCAATCTCTCATTTAGAGTTGGGGAAACTGAACCCCAGGGAAAGAAGAGTCTTGCCTAAGCTGGTGCTTCTGCGCCCACTCCTGGGCACATTCTCTGCCCCTTCCAGTGTGGCAGAGAGGAGGCGAAATGGGCTTGAAGGGGAGTCTGTTAAAGATCTGTCTCTCTCAGCCTGCATGTTGCGCTCGTCTCTAACCACGTGAAAGTGATGTTTGTAAAACACTCATTGGTGTGTCTGCTGGTGGAGTCCATGCCTGTTTACAGACCTACCCTCCCTGAACCGAGCGAAAAGAAGAACCAAAATACCTATTATGCGTTTTTGGCTAAAAATATCCTCTTATTCTGTTTGGAGATATTCTGGACATAGTTGTTTACTTAATTACAGGTGTGGCCCATTTTCCATTTATGGGCCTGACTTAAATATATTTAAAAAATTTTTAAGCTTATAATAATATTTACTGGCAGCCCTTTATTTTAAACTTAACCCTTGGGAGCTATTTTTCCTTTTCGGTTTTAATCATTCTCGAATACCATGACACTGTTGGGTTCCTGAGGCCATGGAGCAGTGAAACCAAGGCTTGCTTCTGAAAGAATCTTTCTCGCTCAGGGAGAAGGGTGGGAGCCCAAGGGAGGCACAGGCTTTGGGTCAGGAGATCCTGGGCTGGAATCCTGGGCCGCCCCGTCTCAGCTTTGTGGCCTTGGACAAGTTGCTGAATCCCTCTGAGTTGAACTTTCCTCATCTGTAAGATGGGAAGAATAAACCTTCGCTGCTGGGTTGGTGTGAGAACTGGAAATGAGTCTGGCTTTTCTGTATTCTCCCAAGAAATATTATGGATGATCTACTCAGCACCAGACTTCCTGCTAGGTTTCGGGCAGGACAAAGAATCAAGGCCCTGTAGTCTGGGAGGAGGAGAGTGGGCGGGAGCGTCTGTGCCGAGTGCTTTTCTAAGTGCCGTGTCGGAAGACAAGGCCAGCGAAGTACTGATTCACACTACAACATGGAGGAAGCTTGAAAACATGAGGCTCAGTGAAAGAGGCCAGACACAAATGGTCGCATATTGTAGGATTCCATGTACGTGAAAAGTCCAGAACAGGCAAAGCCATAGAGACTGAAAGCATATCGGTGGTGCCATGGACTCAGGAGAGGGGCAATGGGGGTGACTTCTTCATGGGAATGGGGTTTCTTTTGGGGTGATAGAAATGATGGTCATACAACATGGGTGTCTTTTGGGGTGACAGAAATATTTTGGAACTAGATAGAGGTGATGGTCATACAACACTGTGAATGTACTAAATGCCACTGACTCATGCACTTGAAAATGAGTAATGTCATAAATTTCGTTATGGGAATTTTGCCTCAATAAAAAAAAGCAGAGGGCTGGTTGAAGGACACTCGTTTGTATAGAATGCTCAGGGGTCTGAGAAGGTCCACTGATAAGATGCCATTGAAGGAGAGACCTCGGGAATGAAAGGAGCCATGTGAAGAGGTGGTGGGAACGGCCAGTGCAAAGGCCCCACGGTAGGAATGAACGTCTGGGTGGTCTGAGGAGCACAAGGAGGATGGTGAAGCTGGAGCAGAGTCACCTAGGGTGAGAGTGTAGGCGATGTCAGAGTGATGGGGGCCAGATTCTGTAGGGCACTGGGGGCCTTCCTCTGAGGGAGATGGGGTGCCCGTGAGAATTTTGAGCAGAGGAGGGACATGATCTGATTTGCATTTTAACCGAACTGATTTGGCTGCTGCATGGAACATATTCTGGAGGGAGCAAGGGTGGAAGCCAGGCGCTGGGTATGACGCTATTGCAGTGGTCCTGGTGAGCGGTGGCTTGGGCGGGAGGTGGCAGTGGAGGTGGTGGAAGGGGCTGGCTTCCGGACATACTCGGCTGGAAGGTGGAGCTGGAGGGCTTACTGATGGATGGGGGAGGGGAGAGGGGCTGGCTGGGGCACTCACCCAGTCAGAGCCTCCAGCCAGCTCTGTGGGAACACTGCCACCCTGGAGCGTCAATGGCTCCTTCCTCGGGAGTCCCTACCACACCAGGTCACACTGCTCTGAGGGTGCATGTGTCTCTGTTGTGCAGCAGCCCGTGCAAAGCTTACAGGCAGAAGGGCTCGCCGGTTCTGTTACTGATTTTTACTCATTATTTTTATCTATCTGTCTATCTATATATTCATCTGTTCACCCACATGCTTTTTCTGATTCAAACCTAATATGTGTTTGTTGTGAAAAATTCAAACACTACAGAGATACTGTAATGCAGAAAGTTATGCTCCATCTACCAGCAGGAACTAGCTTCTGTTACGTTTGGCACCTCTTCCTCCACAATAATAATAATTAGTTCACTCTACATATAAATTTTTTTCGCTTAATACTGTATCTTGGACATCTTGGAACATATGGGTCGACCTGATTCTTTTAAAGCTAGTTAATAAGCTATGGCGGAGTTTCTCAATCCTGACACTACTGACGTTTTGGACCAAATAATTCTCTGTGGTGGGGCTGTCCTATGCATCGTAACGTTTAGCAGCATCCCTGGCCTCTACCCACCAGCCGCCAGTAGCACCCCCTCCACGCCCCACATATGACACCTAAAAATGTCTCCAGACATTGCCAAGTGCCCCCTGGGGACGCAGCTGCCTTCGGTTGAGGACAACTGGTCTGTGGCGTGGATGTACTTTCTTCTGACCATTTCCCCATCAACTGCTGTCCGTGGCGGCAGAGACCATGGCAGTTGATAACTCTGTGCACTTGCGTGAGCGTTTCTGCAGCATGGAGCCCTAGAAGCATTGGGTCAAGCGGTGTATCTGAGGCGCCTCTAGAATCAGTGTGTAGGAAGGCCTGGGGGCAGCCTGCCGGCCGCTGGAGGACTTGTCCTGAAAGAGCGTTTACCTGGCAAGAGCGTTTTTTAAGACTGTAAAGTGTGCGTGTTTGTAGAAGCTGGGAGGGGGCAAGGGAGACCTGGTAGAGATTAGGGAGGAGGAGGGCCCCTGAAGCCCCCACAGGCCTCCTCCTTTTGGCACTGCCACTGAGTGATAGCGACATTTTAAATCAAACAAATATTGTAAGTTAAACCCTGAAATAGCTACCCTTCAAATTTTGTTAATTGAGAGTGCTATTTCCATTATGAAATCATCATATAGGTCAAAGGAGAAAAGTTTGCAATTACAAAATGTAAAAACAGAGGACATAGAACCCCATAGACACTACCCACACAACTGCTTCCTTAACCTGGTGTTTTTCCTGTCTTTTCCGAGTGCCTAATTTTTAAAAAATACAACAGTATGTTTTGTATCCTTTATTTTTCTAAGTATAAGCTGTTTCCCATGTCAGTAAAACTCTACTGGACAATCCTCTGTTAGAAACAGGAATCGTAAGGGTGGGCACACCCCCCGAGGTGACACCCCATTCCCTTCCTGCCGACAGGTCAGAGGCCTGGCGTCAGGCAGAGCTGGGTTGGAGCCCTGGTCCCCTTGCCCCTTCCTGGCTTTCTCTTCTGTAAGGTGGGGGTGCCAGTGCCACAGGCCTGGGATGACTGGATGACATGGGGACCGCAGAGCCTTTCGCCCAGTGCCTGGCTCCGCCTGGCTGCCTGGTGAACGCCAGCTTCCATCGTCCTGTTCTTGTCCATGTAATGAATTACAACCAAGGCAGTCTGTGGAGCCTTTAAACACAGGCTTTCGCAGCTGGAGGGGTCTGCTTTGTGTTTTGCCCTCCCTCCCAGCAGTCTCCTAGAGTATGAGAAGCTTAACAAGTGAATTTAAGTGAGAAAGATCTTCCCTTTCAGTCCTCTGTTAATTTTCCTACTTAGGCAAGGAGGAAGTGTCAGTTGTGTGATGGTTAAACCTCTCTTATTCTGAACGCCCTTTTTTTTAAAACCAAGACACCCGAGTTTGGGAGCTCACAGCCTTCAGGTACGCAACAGCATCTAACTAGACTTTGATATCAGAACTTTATCTTCGCTGGTTTTTGTTATTTGTCTTTGCTTCTTTTTTTAAAGTCAATTTCTTATACTTAAGAAGTCAATTTCTTAAATTTAAGATTTTGGTTTCCCATTTATGGCAGTGATAGAATTTATTCAATGTAATTTAACATAATTAAATTATAATTTATTTATTTAGTAGTTGACTTAGCATTTAAAAATGAGGGGATTTAAAGCAATAATCTTGAAGCGGCCATGGGCCTGACAGAGGAAACTCTGTGTGCAGCCATGTAGAGAACCCCTTGACTCAACTCAGCTCACGAGAGGGCCTAGGATGATGGCCAGAGGGTCCCAGGCCCCCTGCCCGACATCCCCACCTGTCATTCTGTCCCCTCCTGGTGCTGCCAAGCTCTCTAGGTGTTACTCCAGGAGAGACGCTGATGGCTTTTCTGACTCTCATGCTCCACCTTGCTAGGATCGCCAGGGAACTTGCGCCTTTTAAGAGGGGATCTTTAAAGATTAGCTGGCAGCTAAAGGAGGTCCGCTTCGGCTGACTGAGTGCCTGCTGTAAGCCCTGCATTTCACAACTTGGTCTCTTCTCATTCTCCTAACAGCCCTTAAAAGCAGTATGAGTTTCCCGACATTGCCCCTGAGGAAGCAGCCTGGGAAGGGTGAAGTGATGTGTCTAAAGGCTCACAGGCCCTCATCCATGGCCACGCTGGCCAGTTCCAGAGCTCGTGCTTCACTGTGCCTCTGAAAGAATCTGGAAGGATTTAATAGTGGGTCAGTTTTTCCCCTCATTTATGTGAATAATTAAAAGCCCACACTAAAAGGCAGTGGGTGGCATGGTTAGGTGACTTATCCATAGCTATTTAAGGCATTATACCTTCTAGATTAATAAGATATGACTTGAAGATCAGAAATTCTTTCCAACCCAAAGTAATGAATCTTTAGTAGTGGAATTCCCAAGGCAGAAGGAGACTTACCTTGGGGGGGCAAGCTTTGCATCTCTGTATAAGGTAGGCCCAGGATGGAGGGGAGAGATGGAATACATGACTGTTACCTAAAACAAGCTGTTCTTCTTGAAGGAGCATCTGAAAGAGACTTGGAGAAAGAAGGCAGAGAAATGCAGGTGGAGCCAACAGTGATTGAGCACGCGTCCCGTGCCAAGCTCACACAGGCTTTCCCACCCAGGCTGCCGAGTGATCCCAGTAACACAGTGGATAGGGCCCCCATTTTGAATGAAGACTTGGCTCGGAGAGTTTAGGCGCGATCACACGGATGGGAAGTAGCAGAGCAGGCATTACAAAGAAAGGCCTGGGCAGCACCAGGCCCCCGCTGCTTATCCCAACAAATGAAATAGCAGTGTTGATGCAGAACGGGAGCCAAAAGTTGTACGGACTTCAACCCTCCAGCTGAAAATACTTCTCTGAAAACTTCAGTTTCCTTTTCTGTCAAATGGGGCTAACGTCACCTCCCTCCTGGAGTTGCCATGACGATGGAGATCACGTGGTGAACTGTCAAGTGTCACACAAATGCAACTTATGACCCTTCTTGCCTCTAGCTTTACTGGCTTTCCTTGTGTTTGTTTATCCTCAAGTCTCTGCTCTAACCTTAGTTTCCCCATTTCTTCCAGAACCAACGGCGGACAAATGCCAAGAACTCATGTGCAAGTGTGACCAGGAGTTCGCTTACTGTTTAGCCCCAACTACATACAACTTAAAGTACCTTTTCTACCCCCATTTCTTATGTGGCATAGACTTACCCAAGTGTGACAAACTAGACTGACTTCAAATGTCCTTTTGCACAAGGAAATAAAACTCATTTTCACTATCAACAACTGCATCCAGTTCTTTGCAGGAGGGAACCGAGGCCAAGTGTGTTAAAGCTGCAAGCCTTGCATTTGCTTTCTCTCCCGTCCCGGAATCTGGGGCTGGAGCCTGTTTGGTCTCCAGTTTGATTAAGGTCAAAAGTCCCATGCCTCTGTTATAAAACTGAAAGTGTGTTTATGATTGTGTTGGGTTTGATACCATTTTTGAGGTTCAACCTTTATGAAAAGGGGCAAGCCTTGTCTTCTAACCTGCTCTTGATGGTGGGTAGTCAAATATGAATGAACACCTGCCATGTGCCTGGTCTTTTCTAGGTTCTGGGTTGAGGAAATAAACAAGACGGCCACATGATGCCCACTCTTGTGAAGTTCAAGTCTAGTAGTTGTTAGCTCAAGAAAGAGTATTCTTCCCCATCCCACTCCACCTTTAACAGTTAAAATTTATTTCTTGATTAAAATAGTAGTACATACTCATTGCTTACAAAAAAAAAAGGAGGGGCCGGCCCACTGGCATAGCAGTTAGGTTCACATGCTCTGCTTCAGTGGCCTGGGGTTCCCCGATTCAGATCCCAGGTGTGGACATGGCACTGCTTGGCAAGCCATGCTGTGGCAGCATCCCACATATAAAGGAGAGGAAGATGGGCAGGGATGTTAGCTCAGGGCGTCTGCCTCAGCAAAAAGAGGAAGATTGGCAGTGGATGTTAGCTCAGGGCGTCTGCCTCAGCAAAAAGAGGAAGATTGGCAGTGGATGTTAGCTCAGGGCTAATCTTCCTCAAAAGAAATTTAAAAAAGGAAAATACAGAGAAATATAAAGGAGAAAAAAATCACTCCAATTCCCATAATCCAGAATAACCACTTTTAGCAACTTAGTGTGCTATCAGTCTTTTCTATAATTTTAAAAGACATAGTTGAGACTATACCGTATGATTTTCATAAGGTTTCCTCTATGTCATTAAAAAATCTTTGGAAACTTCATCTTAAATAGCTGTAGTAGACAGCTAACTTTTGGATACTGGTGCTATTTCCTGTTTTTATCCATTGTTGATGTGATGAGGATGCTTGTGAATTAACCTTTGCCACCTTCTGTTGCCCACCTTTTTATTATTCCCTAACGCAGACTTGCAGAAATGGAATTCTTGCCTCAAAGGATCTGAATATTTTAAGTAGACACCCCCTTTTGATGCAGCCAAGCCTGCTATGACTGAGAGTCCTGGAGAGGAGAGAGGCAGCCTGTGCCTCTCATTCTGAACATGCCTGTCCCTCCTGCTGGCGATAAGGAGCTAGAGTCCGGCCCAGCCCGTTTGCTCTAGGCCATATCTCTTTGCCCTCCTCCCTAGAGCATACATGGATATTACTCATCTTTGAACAGGATATGGGGAACAGGGGTGGGGACAGTGTTTGGCGGGCCACGGGGTGTGGGTGGGGAGCACTGGACTAGGAGTCTGGCAACCTGTGGTCCAGCCTGGGCCCAGCTCCACCGGTGCCACCCAACCTCTATCTCTCCATCTGGAAAGAACAGTAACCCTGCAGGGCATGAGACCAGGGATGCGCAAGTCCTGCAGTGTCTCCAGACCCGCAGTGCTGTCAGCGTCTCTGCCAGGTCACAGTGTTAACCAGGTAAAGTCAGGCAGCCCTGGGGCCTGATGAGCAAACACAAGAGGAAGAAAAACATGCTCCCTCCTTTCACTTAAGATCCTTCGGGTGGCTCCTTGGCTCACTGTTGGCGTCCGGCGGGCGGACTTAAGCGTGCCTAGTAGGTTGTATTGGCCAATGCACGTTTGCTTCATGTTTTCTCACTAGTTTTTCTCTAGGCGGAAGTTTCATCTGTATAAAAATCTTTCTTTTTATTTCAAGTAATGTCTTCAAACTTTCAGATGCAAAGGTTGAGTTAAATCTTCAAATACACAAAGGACTAATGAATGGGTCGTGGAGTCACAAAAACCCTTTGGAGGCAGACTTATCTCCGTGTTCAGAGGGATCCCATTTCACACCTGCTGCTTCTACGCTGGCAGGAGATAAAAGGCCATAGTTCATCCCACTCATAAGTACAACCACAGCTCTCAGCGTAATCATACTTGCTGTTTTATACATGAGAACAGGACAGTAAAGATTATACAGTGTGAGGTCAACGTACAAAATGTTTCCTTGAACAGAAGGATTATCCTGGAATTTATTTTACACATTCAATTCTTAAAAACAAACCCCAAAACAATTTTAAGTAGCACTGAGGCAGCTCAGGCTGCTGTGAATTACCTTCCATTAACTGCCTGATGTCCCCCTCAGTCCCCTACTCAGAGAAGCGATGCAAGCTTTCAACAATTACACGTGGACGCCAGTGACGACGAGGCTATCCATCAACTAGTCTAGACGGAATCCTTCCAGAGGGTGAACTCTGAACCGTTCTAGCAACTCGTCAAGAAGACAGGATCGTCGAGCAGACTGGGGTTTTTCCTTATTTTTTATGTGCCTATGCCTATGACAAAATCTTCTGTTTCCCTAAAGTTGACTTAGAGGACAGGCCTGGCCCCAACAAGCCTGGTCTCAGATCAGGGCTCCACCTTGCCCTGGGAGTCTTTGTCAGTCACCGATGTTAGGGCAAGCGGCACTGCTGACGTAGCAGCCTTCTCATGTCGCACACATCGCATCCTCTGAGGACCCTGGGTCCTTGCCAGCCGTCGTGGCCGGGGCCTCCTAAGTCCCTGTGAGGAAGGCAGCTGGGTGGGAGGTGTGGCTGCTGTGTTGTCCTAGCTCTGGGATGTCAGTCCCTGCTGCCACGATGCCACAGGCAGAGGGAGAGAGGACCTGGCCGCACCCTTTGACAGACAAAGCAGCACCTTGTTTACTAGGGCAGAAAATAGGAAATCCGCTACCTTAAGTGCCCCCCCACCTCCAGCCACCCTAGGCATCAAACCTCAGACGTCAGGGAGGCTGGAAGAGTCCCTCAGAGCCTGGGCAGTGCCAGTCACAACACTTGGGTTTCCAGTCGTCGGACTTCCCTGACCACGAGATCGATGTTAATAATTGGGTTAAAGTACAGGGCCCAGTAAAATAAACAGTTGCAAACAAACTGAGGAATGAGGGGCCAGAACATGGCCACAAAAAGACCCTGTGTTGATACCTTCCAAAAATGGCTCCACATCCTCTGAGGCACAGTCCTGAAAAAAGAAGAGAAGCGTCTGAGAGGTAGAACCTTGATGGGATCCTAATGCTGACACAGAAGTGCCCAGAGCCTGGGCCTCCTTCCAGTGAGGAGGCTGGCTGCCCGTGCTGCAAAGACCTTGCTTTCTGTCCTGGGGCCCAAGACATATCTTTACCTCCCCAGCCCCTCTTGAAACCCCAGATGCAGCCTGGAGGGTGCCTCCTCGGCACCACTGCCTGGTCCCCACAGCAGGCGAGGCCTCCCCTTTACAGCCCCAACACCACCTGCCGCACTGCTGTGTCACACCGTATTTAACCTACACATTTTCCCTGATAGGCTGCGGGCTTTCAGAGGAAAGACTGTCGTCTTTACCAGAAGAGCTGCAGTGCCTGGCAGAGAGCCAGGGGCGGGGCAGGGGCTCAATTAACTGTGCATGAACAAATGAGTTCACGGAATTGAAGTAAATGAGGGAAATTCTTGTCAGGTTCTCAGAACTTTCTAGAAGGCTGCTACTGATTAATGAGGCCAAGAACCCTGTCACGGGATGTCGAGTTATGGGATGTGTTTCAGGCTGAAAGGATGCTGGTGTGGTGATATATTACTTTTGCCATCCTCTTTCTTCTGGAAACACCTGATTTTTCCTTTGGGGTGCCTCCCTCCCTACTCCTTTCCATGTGGTCTGGGTGGGGCTGGAGCCAGCCCCTGGGTGAGGGTAAGTACGTGCCTCCAGCCTGGACAAGGAGGGCCAGCACAGCCCTGCACCCTGTGATGGGTTCGGTGGGCATGTGGCGTGTGAGCCCTAAAGCATGTAAGTTCTATGGGGAAAGAAGTGTTCTCTCCCCCAGGGTTGCTCAGCTGCTCAGATCCACTGCCCCAGGGACCAAGGGGCCCCACACAGAGAGCGGTGCCTGAGGCCAAACAACACAGGACCAAGCAGAGCTGTGACAGTGAGAGAAAGAGTCAGTCCTGATGACAGCATTTGGGTCTTTGGGTCCAGCCCTGCAGGAAGCCTTAACTGGGCATTTCCCTTTTTAGGAAAGCCAGTTTAGGTTGGCTTCTGTCACTAGCAATCAAGAGTCCTGACTCAGGGGCTGGC